>NC_091639.1:49181391-49481391 GCF_027580195.1 Bos mutus | reverse complement strand
CTATTGCTGATTCTTATTGATATCTGACAGAAAATGACAAATTCTGCAAAGCAATTATCTTTCAGTTAAAAATTAAGTTTAAAAAAGTCTTTATCATGATTAAGGTCATGAAATATAACACATTATTTGCTCAATAAACATTTTTATGACAAAACAACACAAATTTTATTGGAGGAATTTGTAAAATATTTTCAAAATTAAAGTAATTCATAATACTGACACTGCTAGAGAAAAGCAAAATCAAAGAATATGCTAAATCAAGCAAAGCTAACTTTATTGGCAGAGAAAAGGCAGGAGTTTATAAAGACAAAAAAATAAAACTGCAACGTTGCAAAATTTCTTTTCAAAAGATTATGGTTGGTGCTGCAAACTAAAGCTGTGCTTATCTGTATATGGTTAGCTGCTAAAAGCTATCACTAGAGGGAGGTAGAAGTCCAGTACTGAGACAAGTTGCAGGTGTTCTTGAGTGTCCTTGGCACTGTTTTCCTTCCAGTGTTATTGAGATGTAATCAACATACAGTTCTGTTTAAGGTGTGCAGCATGATAATTTGACATATACATCATTAAATAAAAAAAGTCTAGTGATCATCATCAATTATGGATACAAGATTAAATAAATATAAAAAAGTCTTTCCTTGTAAGGAGAACTCTTTGTATTTAGTCTCTTAGTAACTCTCATATATAACATGTAACAGTGTAAATTATGTGTATTAAATTGTATGTTACATATTAAGTATTTATCTTATAACTGGAAGCTTATACTTTGTGACTACTTTCCTCCAATTCACCCTCAGCCACCTGTTGCTTCTGGTAGTCACAAATCTGATCACTTCTATGAGTTTGTTTATTTGTTTTGGAAATATAATTAACCTAGAACACAATGTTATTTCCTGATATGTCACATAGACAATATTTCTCTACATTTCAAAATGTTCATCACAGTAAGTCAAGTTATGATATGTCACCATACAAAGTTACTACGAAGTTATTAACTCTGTATTCCATGCCCAGGAGTCACTTGTTTTGCAACTGGAAGTTGGTATCTCTGAAATCTCCTTCACCTATTGTTTTTTCATTCTCCCATCCCACACCTGTTGCTTCTCTGTGTCTATAACTCTGTTTCACTTATGTTTGTTCATTTGTTTTGTTTTTTAGATTCCACGTGTAAGTGAAATTAGGCAGTATTTGTTTTTCTCTGATTTATAACAGTCTGGATAATATCCTCTAGGTCCATCCATGTATTTGCAAGTGGCAAAATTTCATTCCGTTTTCACGACTAATATTATATTATATATCTATACATATTATTTATCTATTTATCTACTGATGGGCACTTAGATGGCTTCCCAGGTGGCATTGGTGGTAAAGAACCTGCCTACCAATGCAGGGGATGTAAGAGACACGGGTTTGATCCCTAGGTCAGAAAGATCCCCTAGAGGAGGACATCGTGACCCACTCCAGAATTCTTGCCTGGAGAATCCCATGGATAGAGGAGCCTATTGGGCTACAGTCTATAGAGTTGCCAAAAGTTTAACACAACTGAAGTGACTTAGCATGCATGGGCAATTAGATTGCTTCTGTATCTTGATAATTACAAATAAGGCTACACTGAACATACAAGTCTATTTTTTTGTTTGTTTTTTTGTTTTTGAAAATTAGTTTTCTTTTCTTTAGATAAACACACAAGAGTGGAATTGTTGGATAAAATGGTAGATTAAAAAATATATATATTTTGAGTAATCTTTACATTGTTTTCCATAGTGGCTGCACTGATGTACATTCCCACCAACAGATTATGAGGATTCAATTTTTCTCCATATCCTCACTAACACTTGTAATTTTATATATTTTTGATAATTGCCATTCTGACAGGTGTGAGATATCTCACTTTTCTTTTGATTTGAATTTTTCTGATGATTAAAGATGGCAAGGGTCTTTTCATGTGCGATTGGCCATCTGTATATCTTCTTTGAGGAAAAAAGTATTTTCAGAACTTCTGCCTATATTTTAATCAGGTCATTTATTATATTTTCTTTTTAAATTTATATCAGTTCTTTGCATATTTTGAATATTAACCCCTTATCAGATATATCAATTTAAAATATACTCTGCCATTCAGTACGTGACCTTTTCATTTTCCTGAAAGTTTCCTTAATTTTGCAAAAGCTTTTTAGTTTGATGTGGTCTCACTTGTTTACTTTTGCTTTTACTTCCATTGTATGAGGATACACTCAAAATAAATATACTAAAACTAAAGAGTTTACTGCTTTTGTTTACTACTGGAGGTTTTATGGTTTCAAGTCTTACTTTTAAGTCTTTAATACATTTTTAATGTATTTTTGTGAATGGTGTGAGAGAGTAGTCTAGTTTCATTATTTTGTATGTAGTTGTCTAGTTTTCCCAACACCATTTATTGAAGAGGTGCTCTTTTACTGACAGTATATTATTGCCTCCTTTGTTTTAGGTTAATTGCCCAAATAAGTGTGGATACATTTCTGGGTGCCCAGTTCTGTTCCATTAATCTAATTGCCTCTTTGTTCCAGTTTCATCCTTCGTGGATTACTTTAGCTTGTAGTATAGACTAAAGTCTAGGACTATGGTAAGTCCAGCTTTGTTCTTCTTTCTCAAGATTGCTTTGACTATTCAGTCTTTTGTGTGTCTGTACAAATTTTAATATTTTATGTTCTAGATAAACAAGCCATTGTAACTTGATGGGGATTGCACTGAATCTATCAGAGAAGGCAATGGAAACCCATTCAAGGACTCTTGCCTGGAAAATCCCATGGATGGAGGAGCCTGGTAGACTGCAGTCCATGGGGTCGCTAAGAGTCAGACAGGACTGAGCGACTTCTCTTTCACTTTTCACTTTCATGCATTGGATAAGGAAATGGCAACAGACTCTAGTGTTCTTGCCTTGAGAATCCCAGGGACGGGGGAGCCTGGTGGGCTGCTGTCTATGGGGTCACACAGAGTCGGACACGACTGAAGTGACTTAGCAGCAGTAGCAGCAGCCTTGTATCTACAGATTGCCTTCGGGAGTGTGATCATTTTAACAATATTAATTCTTGCAATCCATGAACATAGATTATCTTTCCAACTGTTTGTGTCATCGTCAGTTTCTTTCATCAATATCTTATAATCTTATTTTTAGGTATCTTGTTCTTTTTGATTTTATTGTAAGTGGGATTGTTTACTTAATTTCTCTTTCTGTTTTCTCAGTTTTGATGTATAGAAATCCAACAGATTTCTGTATTTTAGTTTTGTATTCTATAAGTATACTGAAGTTTTTAATGAGTTCTAATAGATTTTTGATTTTTTACACACCAAAATCATACAGTATTTGTCTTTCTCCATTTGACTTATTTCAGTTAGTGTAATATCCTCTATGTCCATCCATGTTTTTGCAAATGACAAAATTTCATTCCTTTTTATGGTTGAGTAATATTTCATTATATAGCTATACGTTTTCTTTATTTATCTACTGATTTTTTATGTATATTATCCTATCAACTGCAAAGTGAGAGTTTTAATACTTTCTATATAATTTAGATACATTTTATTCCCTTTTCTAATTATTGTGTCTAGTATTTCTAACGCTATGTTGAATAAACCTTTGAGATTGGACTTGTCTTGCTCTTAATCTTAGAGGTTAGGGTCAGGGACAGGGGCCAGAGGAGCTACCCTATGCCCCTAAGCCTGAGGCCAAGGGTGGCAGCAAGGAGGAGCAACTGCACGACCAAGGCCAGGGGCGGTGGCCGGGAGGACCAACCCCACGTCCAAGGAGCCATGGCTGTGCGGGCGCAGGAGGGCCTAGAGGAGCTACCCCACATTGAAGGTCAGGAAGGGCGGCAGTGAGGAGATACCCCTTGTCCAAGGTAAGGAGCAATGGCTGCACTTTGCTGGAGCAGCCGTGAAGAGATACCCCATGCCCAAGGTAAGAGAAACCCATGTAAGATGGTAGGTGTTGCAAGAGAGCATCAGGGCAAACACACTGAAACCATACTCACAGAAAACTAGTCAATCTAATCACACTAGGACAATGAAACTAAGCCATGCCCGTGGGGCAACCCAAGATGGGTGGGTCATGGTGGAAAGATTTGACAGGATGTGGTCCACTGGAGAAGGGAATGGCAAACCACTTTAGTATTCTTGCCTTGAGAACCCCATGAACAGTATGAAAAGGCAAAATGATAGGATACTGAAAGAGAAACTCCCCAGGTCAGTAGGTGCCCAATATGCTACTGGAGATCAGTGGAGAAATAACTCCAGAAAGAATGAAGGGATGGAGGCAAAGCAAAAACAATACCCAGCTGTGGACGGGACTGGTGATAGAAGCAAGGTCCGATGCTGTAAAGAGCAATATTGCATAGGAACCTGGAATGTCAGGTCCATGAATCAAGGCAAATAGGAAGTGGTCAAACAAGATATGGCAAGAGTGAATGTCGACATTCTAGGAATCAGTGAACTGAAATGGACTGGAATGGGTGAATTTAACTCAGATGACCATTACATCTATTACTGTGGGCAGGAATCCCTCAGAAGAAATGGAGTGGCCATCATGGTCAACAAAACAGTCCAAAATGTAGTACTTGCATGCAATCTCAAAAACGACAGAATGATCTCTGTTCGTTTCCAAGGCAAACCATTCAATATCACAATAATCCAAGTCTATGCCCCAACCAGTAATGCTGAAGAAGCTGAAGTTGAACGGTTCTATGAAGACCTACAAGACCTTTTAGAACTAACACCCCAAAAAGATGTCCTTTTCATTATAGGGGACTGGAATGCAAAAGTAGGAAGTCAAGAAACACCTGGATGTATACCTGTGATGGATTCATTTTGATATTTGGCAAAACTAATACAATTATGTAAAGTTTAAAAATAAAATAAAATTAGAAAAAAAATAAATAAATGTTAACCCCTTTAAAAAAAAAAAAAAAAAAAAAAGAGAAAGAAACACCTGGAGTAACAGGCAAATTTGGCCTTGGAAAATGGAATGAAGCAGGGCAAAGACTAATAGAGTTTTGCCAAGAAAATGCACTGGTCATAGCAAACACCCTCTTCCAACAACACAAGAGAAGACTACACATGGACATCACCAGATGGTCAACACTGAAATAAGATTGATTATATTCTTTGCAGCCAAAGATGGGGAAGCTCTATACAGTCAGCAAAAACAAGAAGAGGAGCTGACTGTGGCTCAGATCATGAACTCCTTATTGCCAAATTCAGACTTAAATTGAAGAAAGTAGGGAAAACCAGTAGACCATTCAGGTATGACCTATTCAAATCCCTTATGATTATACAGTGGAAGTGAGAAATAGATTTAAGGGCCTGGATCTGATAGATAGAGTGCCTGATGAACTATGGAATGAGGTTCGTGACAATGTACAGGAGACAGGGATCAAAACCATTCCCATAGAAAAGAAATGCAAAAAAGCAAAATGGCTGTCTGGGGAGGCCTTACAAATAGCTGTGAAAAGAAGAGAAGCGAAAAGCAAAGGAGAAAAGGAAAGATAAAAACATCTGAATGCAGAATTCCAAAGAATAGCAAGAAGAGATAAGAAAGCCTTCTTCAGTGATCAATGCAAAGAAATAGAGGAAAACAACAGAATGGGAAAAACTAGGGATTTCTTCAAGAAAATCAGAGATACCAAAGGAACATTTCATGCAAAGATGAGCTCGATAAAGGACAGAAATGGTAGGGATCTAACAGAAGCAGAAGATATTGAGATGGCAAGAATACACAGAAGAACTGTACAAAAAAGATCTTCATGACCCAGATAATCACAATGGTGTGATCACTGACCTAGAGCCAGACATCCTGGAATGTGAAGTCAAGTGGGCCTTAGAAAGCATCACTATGAACAAAGCTAGTGGAGGTGATGGAATTCCAATTGAACTATTCCAAATCCTGAAAGATAATGCTGTGAAAGTGCTGCACTCAATATGCCAGCAAATTTGGAAAACTCAGCAGTGGTCACAGGACTGGAGAAGGTCAGTTTTCATTCCAATCCCAAAGAAAGGCAATGCCAAAGAATACTCAAACTACTGCACAATTGCACTCATCTCACATGCTAGTAAAGTAATGCTCAAAATTCTCCAAGCCAGGCTTCAGCAATATATGAACCATGAACTTCCTGATGTTCAAGCTGGTTTTAGAAAAGGCAGAGGAACCAGAAATCAAATTGCCAACATCCGTTGGATCATAGGAAAAGCAAGAGAGTTCCAGAAAAACATCTGTTTCTGCTTTATTGACTATGCAGAGAATATATGAGGTTATAATTTGTACCAGTGAAACTTCTTTAGTTATGTGACATTATTAGAAAAGAATGATTAATTATGGTTAGTTTGCTCAGAGAACTCGATAGGTAGTTAAATATCTACTGTGAGGCTTGATATTCTTTCAAGGCTTTGCAGCATCAATTATAAATTGTGGTGCAGTAATTTTTACACTGTAGTATTTTGTTTCCAAAGTACCTTTTCCAAGGCATTATTATAATATAAATATATATGACTAAATTATTAAATAAATGATCAGAGATATGAGGAGGCACAATAAAAGCTATAGAAGTGTTCTTTTTTTTTCTTTCTTTTTATCATTTTGAGCATCTTGATGGCTTTTCCTTGCAGATTCTTACTGCTCTAATCTTAGAAAAAAAAAAAGTTCCTGATTTCTAAGCTTACTAAGACTTTTTCAGTTTGTGATTTTGTTCACAATTTATACATTAAATAAAATAACCAAGAGGGATTACTATCATTACGACACCTTAGTGAAACAAAGTAATGACTTATAATTTCTAAAATGAAATCAAACATTTTTTAAAGCACATAATCACAAAACCATTTTTGATTGATTATCTTTCCATTAGTCCCCTCCTGGACATGGAACAATGGACTGGTTCCAAATTGGGTAAAGAGTATGTCATGGCTGTATATTGTTACCCTGCTTATTTCACTTATATGCAGAGTACATCAGTGGAATGCTGTACTGGATGAAGCACAAGCTGGAATCAAGATTGCCGGGAGAAATATCAATAACTTCAGATACACAGATGATACTACATTAAGGCTCAAAATGAAGAGGAGCTAAACAGCCTCTTGAGGATAGTGAAAGAGGAAAGTGAAAAAGCTGGCTTAAAACCCAACATTCAAAAGACGAAGATGATGGCATCCTTGGAAGAAAAGCTATGACCAACCTTGACAACATATTAAAAGGCAGAGACATTAATTTTCCAGGAAACG
This sequence comes from Bos mutus, assembly GCF_027580195.1. NCBI lineage: Eukaryota > Metazoa > Chordata > Mammalia > Artiodactyla > Bovidae > Bos > Bos mutus. Next base: position 49,474,146 of record NC_091639.1, on the reverse strand, counting down.
TTCATATATTCAAAGCTATGGTTTTCCCAGTAGTCATGTATGGATGTGAGAATTGGACTATAAAGAAAGCTGAACAGCGAAGAATTGATGCTTTTTAAGTGTGGTGTTGGAGAAGACTCTTGAGAGTCCCTTGGATTGCAAGGAGATCAAACCAGTCAGTCCTAAGGGAAATTGTCCTGAATATTAATTGGAAGAACTAATGCTGCAGCTGGATCTCCAATACTTTGGCCACCTGATGTGAAGAGCTGACTCACTGGAAAAGACCCTAATGCTGGGAGAGATTGAAGGCAGGAGAAGAAGGGGACGACAGGCATTAGATGGTTGGATGGCATCACCGACTCGATGGACATGAGTTTGAGCAAGCTCCGGGAGTTGGTGATGCACAGGGCAGCCTGGCGTGCTACAGTCCATGGGGTCTCAAAGAGTTGGACACAACTGAGTGACTGAACTGAACTGAGTTAGCTTCTCAAATAAATCTCTTGACATATGAATTCAAAATATTCATCAATAATAGTATGCCTCTATTTCTCCATTCATGCATGGAATGTACTAATATAAAGTGTAGAAGGAAAAAATAGCTGGATGGGCAGTAAAGATGGTTTTAGTATGTAATCTTAATTTAATTCATCCCTCTATTCCATCTCATACTTTCAACACTTTATGACTCCATTGTGGCTCAATAGTTTCATGAAATATTATTTATGAGTATTGATTATTGCACATGGAAGTTATAAAGTAGTAAGCTATGTGTATTAATCAAAACATATGTGTAGCTAAGTTACATGTATGCCTGTAAATAACACATTTCTAATAAGATTTCCTTTATAATATACCTACACGAATCACTGCAAAATGGCATTTTAGCATCTTTAGCTCAAGTTTGCATTTCTACTTATGCTGGTTGGACTTGTCCTAGTGTCTCTAAGTTTTTTATCCTTTGAGGTAGGAGACAGTTCTTGATCCCTGACTAATCTTAGCATAAATTGTTTACAAGAGAATGATTATGAAATTAAGTTCATATTTTTGTGATTCAAGTCCTATTCAGATGAACAGCACACCGCTTTGGACAGCACTCCTAATTCTAAACATCTGTGACTATGGCTCTGCTTTCTGATGCACACTGTTTTCAAGGATATTTAAATATCAAGAGCTCCAAGATTCTGTGTTTCCATAGGACGTCCAGCTGCCTGTGAGGACGTCCTGGGTGCATGTGCTGATTTCATTTGTGTTGAGTATTTGTCTACAGGAATGTATCTATTTAATAATTTAATAATTTCACATCTTATTTGTTATGCCAGGACATTTCTTGAGGATGATCAGTTCAGTTCAGTCACTCAGTCGTGTCTGACTCTTTGAGACCCCATGAATTGCAGCACGCCAGGCCTCCCTGTCCATCACCAACTCTCAGAGTTCACTCAAACTCATGTCCATTGAGTCAGTGATGCCATCCAGCCATTTCATCCTCTGTTGTCCCCTTCTCCTCCTGCCCTCAATCCCTCCCAGCATCAGAGCCTTTTCCAATGAGTCAACTCTTCGCATGAGGTGGCCAAAGTACTGGAGTTTCAGCTTTAGCATCAGTCCTTCCAAAGAACACCCAGGACTGATCTCCTTTAGAATGGACTGGTTGACTCTCCTTGCAGTCCAAGGGACTCTCAAGAGTCTTCTCCAACACCACAGTTCAAAAGCATCAATTCTTTGGCACTCAGCTTTCTTCACAGTCCAACTCTCACATCCATACATGACCACTGGAAAAACCATAGCCTTGACTAGATGGACCTTTGTTGGCAAAGTAATGTCTCTGCTTTTGAATATGCTATCTAGGTTGGTCATAATAGGCATTATTTTTTATCCATAAAGAATCTAAATGCTACTTGAAGAATAAAATATAAAAGTAGATGGCCCCAAAAGAGTACAAATATTCTTTAATTAAGCTGGGATAGAAAAAAGAAGGAAATGTCAGTAGAACTTTCTAGAGAAGGTGATGGCATTTATGTTGACTATTCATGATTATTATTTGAAGCAATGTCCAGTGGAATTATAATCTGCCTTCATATTTCTTAACTTAAAGTGATAATTCAGAGACATTATATCTGATAAAGAAAGAACATCAATGAGCAGCTGTTTGGCCTCATTCACTTTAGCTGCATTTCAGCCAAAATTTGATGTAGGGTGTCACTGCTCCCCCTCCTGTGTTGGTGATGACTGTGATGACATCAGTGGTGTTGATGATGAGTGCTCTTATATTCCAAGAAGTTTGCTAAATGGCTTTATAGCCTTGCATACCAGATTCCATTTGGTTCTTGTAGTGGGTAGAATTTTAAGCTGGTCTCTGATTTCTGGCAACTGGTGTACATACAGCTTCTCCCAATATTCAAATACTAATCTAGGTATTTCCATGAAGGGGTTTAACAGCTATAATAAAGGCTTCAAGTCAGCTGACCTTAAGAGTATTATTTGGGTGAGCCTGAACTAATCATATGAGCCCTTTAAATCTGATCACAGAGAGAGAAATTTGGAGAGATCCAAAGTACAAGAAAGATTCACTGTGCCATTGCTGGCTTTGTGGAGCCTCATGGCAAGGAAGTGGGTGGCCTTCAGGATCTGAGAGTGACTCCTATATGACAAGAAGCAAGGATTCAAGAGTCTCAGACTTTACTCAACTGAGAAACTGAATTCTTCCATGACACATGAGCTTGAAAGAGGACTCTGAGCTCCAAATGATATCAGAGACTGATTGACACCATTGTTTTAGACTTATGATACTTGGAACAAAAGACAGTTGAGCACACCCAGGCTTCTGACTTACAGAAATGAGATAAGAAATAGATATTGGTTTGAGCTACTAGGTTTGTCATGAAAAAATAGAAAATAGACAATCATCCTAACCAATAAATTAGTAGCAGCATTTTACTCATTCTAAGATGAGAAAATTGAAAACTAAAGACTTTACCTATTTTGCTCATATTTATCATGTATCAGTATAGCTGGTAAGGCAAAACACAGAACTTCAATATTGCAAAGATAATACTTTCAAATTACACTAGTTTTATTTTCATGCTATGACTAAGAGTTGTTGCCTGTTCAATATATTCATTAGAAGTTATATTTTTTTCATCACAAGTCTAGTTCCAAATATCGACAAATATGGACAAAGAATTGCAAAAACACTATTTAGAAAATGCTTCTAATTTTGTGGAGATGGGAATGGCAACCCACTCCAGTATTCTTGCCTGGAGAATCCCATGGACAGAGGAGCCTGGAGGGCTACAGTCCATGGAGTCACAAAGAGTCACATGCGACTGAATGACTAACACTGTCATTTTTCTAATTTTGTTTAAGGTGTCTTTTCTCCAGTACTTAATCTATAATTTTATACTTTTCCCTTGTGGCTCAGCTGGTAAAGAATCTACCTGCAATGTGGGACACCTGGGTTTGATCCTTGGGTTGGGAAGATACCCTGGAAAAGGGAAAGGCTACCCACTCCAGTATTCTGGCCTGGAGAATTCCATGAACTATATAGTTCATGGGGTCACAAAGAGTTGGACACGACAGAGTGACTTTCACTTCTTTTCACTTTATACATTTCCCTAGGTACAGTTTTTAGCTATGAGCTTCAGAAACTCCTTTTTCTCATTTATTCATTGGAAGATCTTTCTCATCAACTGAGGCTTGGATGGGTCATGGAAGAGGTAAGGAGAGTTAAATTCATGTCTTTATGCTCCCCTATCTTGAAATGATGGAAGAATGAGGAACAGATGGTAAGATGAAGTGTGTGTGTGTGTGTGTGTGTGTGTGAGAGAGAGAGAGAGAGAGAGAAAAGGCAGAGACAGAAAATTATGGCTTTCCACATTCTGACAAAGAGCAGACATAAAGATTTAAGGCAATTATCTAAAAAAATATATAAGGGTAAAAGAAGGGAAATTAGGTTTCTTTCCTTGAGCTTTTTTGACTACAACACTGCTGATTTACATCTTGACTTGTTTTTCACAGATTTTAAATATATTTTTATGGATTATGGACTGAATCGTGCTTCCCCACTTCCTACTCCTTCTTCTCATTCTTTAGTTGTTCTGTACAATGGGAACTGAGAACAAAACAATTTGTCAATTGTTTGCAGACATAAAGATACAATTCTTTTACAGGCATCCTTGTTGTCTATGGAAACAATATTTATTAAGAAACATGAGAATTGAGGTCATTCCCAACACCCCCTTCCAGAGAGGGACTGAACACCTAAAAGCATCCTTGCAAGGAATAATATTAAAAGCCTACAAACTCTGGAGTTATAGTGGTGATTTAGACATACTATCTGATGTCAAAAATTCCACAGACTCATATGTTTATACTCTCAAACTTACTTGAACAAATAAAGCTAAATAATTATAACTGTAGACACTTACCTGTGCTTCTCAGGTGGCTCAGATGGTAAAATGTTTGCCTGCAATGCAGGAGATCTGGGTTTGATCCCTGGGTCGGGAAGATCCCCTGGAGAAGGAAATGACAACCCACTCCAGTACTCTTGCATGGAAAATTCCACGGACAGAGGAGCCTAGTAGGTTACAGTCCATGGTGTCACAAAGAGTCAAACACAACTGAGTGACTTCACTTTTACTTTCTTTTCACCTGTTCTTACTATATGCCAGACACCGGCTTATGGTAATTTTACACATATCATCTCATTTAATCTTGATAATATTTTTGGCTAGATGTAACTACATTCCCTTCTTAGAGATTGAGGCAGAGTGGTTCAATTTGTGCATGGTCCAGCTAGTGCTGGGACACAAACCCAAGAAGTCAGGCTTCAGAAACTCCTCTAACCATTGATGCTGGCAGAATTTATTTTCTAAAGATGTTTGCCACAATATTACATATCCAACTTGCTTTTCTTATAAAGTACTATTGACATACTTAACTTTAGCATATACTATTTTTTCTTAAATTGGAGCAGGGTTTGAGGCTAAGTTAGAAATGAGACTATGTAATATTTAAGATCAGATGATAAAACTTTCATCTGATTCTCTGTTGAGCTATATACTTTTGCAGCCCTGAGCTGCCATGTAAAACAGTGTAATATCCCTGACATCCCATGATGTGAGGAAGCCCAATTTCATCAAAAAGAGAGATCACAGAGAGGCCTTGAACCTTCATGAAGATGGAGAGATGCTCAGGAAGCCCCTGGTGGCTTTAGCATCCCCAATACCTCAGCCACCATCCGAATCCAGCCACATGTGAGGCCTAAGTAACAGCTCCTGGCCCAAACATCCCCAAATTTCTGACACAAAAGACCAAGAGACAATAAAACAGCTGTTGTTTTAAGCCATAACATTTGAGATGACTTGTTATATAGCAATGAATGATTGGAACATCCTTTTTATGGAAGATAAGTGAATTCAGTTAAAAATGAATTATAATTACTATTATACTACTTAAAATGACTTTTAATTGTAAGTTTATATTTGGTATATTTACTTGTTTCCTAGACAGAAATATTCCTACTATGGTATCATTTTTAAAGTTAATAATAATTTAAGAATTTGTATTTTCTATTAGAGTACAGTTGGCTAATGGGCTTCCCAGGTGGTGCTAGTGGTAGAGAACCCATCTGCCAATGCAGGAGACATAAGAGATGCAGGTTCAATCCCTGGGTTGGGAAGAACCCTTGGTGGAGAGCTTAGCAACCCAGTCCAGAATTCTTGCCTGGAGAATCTCATTGACATAGGAGGCTGGTAGACAAAAGTTCATGATTTTCAAAGAGTCAGACACAACTGAAGTGACTTAGCACATATGCATAGTTGATTAACAATGTTTTGTTAGTTTTAGGTGTACAGCAAGTTATACACATATATGTATCTATTCTTTTCCAAATTTACTTGCCATTTAGGTTGTTACTGAATATTAAGCAAAGTTTTATGTGCTATACAGTAGGTCCTTATTGGCTATCTACTTTAAGTATAGTAGTGTGTAACATTGTATGGGGACATAAAAGACCCAAAATAGCCAAAGTAATCTTGAGAAAGAACAATGGAGCTAGAGGAATCAGTTTTTCAAACTTTAGACTATATTACAAAGTATTACAAAAAACAGTATAGTAGTGGCACAAAAAAACTGAAATATAGATCAACGGAACTGGGTGGAAAGCCTGGAATTAAACCCATGCACCTAGGGTTAATTAATCCATGACCAGGAGGGGAAACAAAAATGCAATGAAGAAGGGAAAATCTCTTTAATAAATGGTTCTGGGAAAAGTGGAAAGCTACATGTAAAAAATAAAATTAGAACATTCTTTAACAGCACATTCAAATATAAACTCAAAAATGGTTAAAGACCTAAAGGTAAGACCTGATACTATAAATCTCTTAAAGGAAACATTGGCAGAACACACTTTGATGTAAACTGCAACAATATCTTTTTCAATCAGTCATCTACAGCAAAGGGAATAAAAACAAAAACAAACAAATGGGACTCAAATAAACTCAAAAGCTTTTGCACAGCAAGGGAAACCATTAACAAAGCAAAAGACAACCACATAAGTAAATGATGTGACCAACAAGCATTACCCTCTGAAAGTTACAAACAGCTCACTGCAGCTTAATATCAAAAAAGTAAACACCTAATCAGAAAATGGGCAGAAGACTTAAACAGACATTTCTCCAAAGGACACACACAACTGGCCAATGGGCACATGAAATGAGGCTCAATGTCAGTAATTATTAGAGAAATAATAATAATAAGAAAACTATAATGAGATATCACTTCACAAGGGTCAGGATGGAAATCATTAAAAGTCTACAAATAATAACGGCTGGAGAAGTTGTGGAGAAATGGAACCCTCCTGCACTGTTGGTGGGAATGCAACATTAAGAAACTATGGAATTTTACTATATTCATTGATTAGTTCTAATAATTTTCTAGTGGAGTCTTTAGGGTTTTCTATGTAGAGGATCATGTCATCTACAAACAGTGAGGGTTTTACTTCTTCTTTTCCAATTTAGATTCCTTTTATTTCTTTTTCTGCTCCGATTGCTGTGGCCAAAACTTCCAAAACTATGTTGAATAGTAATGGTGAAAGTGGGCACCCTTGTCTTGTTACTGACTTTAGGGAAAATACTTTCAATTTTTCATCATTAAGGATAATGTTTGCTGTGGGTTTGTCATATATAGCTTTTATTATGTTGAGGTATGTTCCTTCTATTCCTGCTTTCTGGAGAGTTTTTATCACAACTGGATGTTGAATTTTATCAAAGGCTTTCTCTGCATCTATTGAGATAATCTTATGGTTTTTATTTTTCAATTTGTTACTGTGGTGTATTACATTGATTGGTTTGCAGATATTGAAGAATCCTTGCATCCCTGGGATCAAGCCCACTTGGTCATAGTGTATGATCTTTTTAATGTGTTGTTGGATTGTCATTGCTAGAATTTTGTTAAAGATTTTTGCATCTGTGTTCATCAGTGATATTGCCCTATAGTTTTCTTTTTTTGTGTGGCATCTTTGTCAGGTTTTGGTATTAGGGTGATGATGGCCTCATAGAATGAGTTTGGAAGTTTACCTTCCTCTGCACTTTTCTGGAAGAGTTTGAGCAGGATAGGTGTTAGCTATTCTCTAAATTTTTGATAGAATTCAGCTGTGATGCCGTCTGGACCTGGACTTTTGTTTGCTGGAAGATTTCTGATTACAGTTTCAATTTCCGTGCTTGTGATGGGTCTGTTAAGATTTTCTATTTCTTCTGGTCCAGTTTTGGAAAGTTGTACTTTTCTAAGAATTTGTCCATTTCTTCCATGTTGTCCATTTTATTGGCATATAATTGCTGATAGTAGTCTCTCATGATTCTCTGTATTTGTGTATTGTCTGTTGTGATCTCTCCATTTTCATTTCTAATTTTATTGATTTGATTTTTCTCCCTTTGTTTCTTGATGAGTCTGGCTAATGATTTATCAATTCTATTTATCCTTTCAAAGAACCAGCTTTTGGTTTTGTTGATTTTTTGCTATGGTTCCTTTTGTTTCTTTTGCATTTCTTTCTGCCCTAATTTTTAAGATTTCTTTCCTTCTACTAACCCTGGGGTTCTTCATTTCTTCCTTTTCTAGTTGTTTTAGGTGTAGAGTTCGGTTATTTATTTGACTTTTTTCTTGTTTCTTGAGGTATGCCTGTATTGCTATAAGCTTTCCCCTTAGGACTGCTTTTACAGTGTCCCACAGGTTTTGGGTTGTTGTGTTTTCATTTTCATTCATTTCTATGCAAATTTTGATTTCTTTCTTGATTTCTTCTGTGATTTGTTGGTTATTTAGCAGCATGTTGTTTACGTGTACCCTAATGTTCATTGCAGCACTGTTTCAGCAGATGAATGGATAAGAAAGCTGTGATACATATACACAATGGAGTATTACTCAGCCATTAAAAAGAATACATTTGAATCAGTTCTAATGAGGTGGATGAAACTGGAGCCTATTATACAGAGTGAAGTAAGCCAGAAAGGAAAACACCAATACAGTATACTAATGCATATATATGGAATTTAGAAAGATGGTAACAATAACTCTGTATACAAGACAGCAAAAGAGACACTGAAGTATAGAACAGTCTTATGGACTCTGTGGGAGAAGGAGAGGGTGGGATGATTTGGGAGAATGGCATTGAAACATGTATAATATCATATATGAAATGAGTCGCCAGTCCAGGTTCAATGCACGATACTGGATGCCTGGGGCTGGTGCACTGGGACAACCCAGAGGGATGGTATGGGGAGGGAGGAGGGTTCAGGATGGGGAACACGTGTATACCTGTGGTGGATTCATATTGATATATGGCAAAACCAACACAATATTGTAAAGTTAAAAAATATTTTTTTTAAAGGAAAAAAAAAAAGAAACTATGGAAGAGGAACAAGATGGTGGAGGAGCAGGTGGATGTGGAGTACATCTCTCTCCATGGATACATCAGGTATACACCTTCAGACACTAAAGTGCTTTCAGAACACCAGCTGAGAGTGGGAAGGAGTACCTGTATACTGGAAAAGAATACACAGCACCAAGCAAAACTTGGTAGGACTCAGGAACTAAGGGAAGAAACAGGAGAGTTAGTAGGACTGGACCTGCCCTTGGTGGGTGGGGGAACTGAAGCAGGGGTCCAATTTCCACTCTGGGGCAATTGTTTGGGTCACAGGAGAAACATTTGAGGCTGAGAGTGAAGCAGCTGACCTGTGGCAGCCTAAATGAAATAAGAATCACACAGACAACACTTGCTGCAGACATACATACCCCGGACAGGGATGTGGGTCCCCTAGAAGGCACAGCAGCTGGGAGCTGGAAAGCAGGGGTTGTGGAGCAATCCCAGGGTGAGGTCCTCTACTGACTGTGGGGAGACCGCCTGAGGGGCATGAGGGAGGAGACTGTGGTGGGAAATGCCTGTGAAGGAAAGCTAGGCAGCCAAGGCAGCAAGGTGATACTACTGAGTCATGCGTATGGGGTGGAGCCATCACCTTAGCCTCTCTCCCCCCACAGACCACTAACGGCAGCTAAACAATAGAGAGGCTGGCCCTTTCAGTGCCTGATGCATAGAACAGCAGAGTAGGACCCCAGGGTGCCCTTTAAGTGCCTGACACACCAAACAGCAGAGAAGGACCCTAGTCAGGGGAGCCCTTTAGGTGCCTGATGAACTGAACATCAGAATAGGATCCCAGCCAGAGGGACGGCTTTATGTGCCTGACATGTCAAACAACAGAAAGGACCCAAGGCAAGGGAACCCTTTAAGTGTCTGAAAAGGTGGAGCAACAGATAAGGACTATCCAAAGAGGCCCTCTGATCACCAGCTTCCAGAAGCTAGAAAATTATTCTCATAGGGCCACAACTTCTACAGCTGAGGCAGTCTGTATACCTGCACACTTGGTACGGCCAGGGTTTCCATGACACAAGCAGATGTGCCTCCTTCATGCTCGATCCACAGTGGGACAAAGCTGCTACAGGCTAGAAAAAGTACTGCCTGTGTATATGCAGGGTCATTTCAGTTGTGTCCAACTCTTTGCCACCCTGTGGCCTGACAGGCTTCTCTGTCCAAGAGATTCTCCAGGTAAGAATAAAAGTGTGGGTTGCCACATGCTTCTAGAAAACCATATTTCTTGCTTCCTTATCCACCAGCATTCCTGAGTATGTGTTGCTTCCAGGGCCCCTGCGACGTAAGCAGCTGCAACACCTCCACACCTGGCACTCACTGGGGAAGACCCAAGCCCTCTAGGGCAGCCTCAAGAGCAAACCGCTGTGGATGACCCACATGCAGAGGTGGAGATAAAACCACAATTGAAACCCAGGGGCAGTGTGGCTAAGGAAGAGAATCCAAAACCTTTCCACCAGCTGTACAAGCTGAAGATTAAACCCACACTATCAACTAGGCTTCCCTGGTGGCTCAGATGGTAAAGAATCTGCCTGAAATGGAGACTTGGGTTTGATCCCTGAGTTGGAAGATCCTCTGGAGGAGGGCTTGGCAACCCCCTCCACTATTCTTGCCTGAAAAGTCCGCATGGACAGAGGAGCTTCGTGGGCAACTTGGGATCATGAAGAGTCAGACAAGACTGAATGACTAAGCACCCACATATCAACTAGGCAAATTTTGTGTCTATGGAATATATAAAAGGACATTGAGAGTTCTCACAAAAGAAAATGCACTAGTTCTGACAGCAGTGGACATTGGAGGCAAGAACATTCAGGAGTAGGACCAGATTAGAGTGTGAGCTGCTTCTACAGCAGGTCCAGAAACCAGCACAGTTGTTGGAGGGCATCTGAGACTCCCAGAGAGGGAAAGGACACTGACAGCAGAGACTCAAGAAAAACATTTATTATTTATGCTTTGACTTGTTCTGTACTTTCTTCTGAATTTCCCCCTTTTTTCCCTCTGTAGTTGTAGGATTTATTAGTATTAAATTATTTAAGATTTTGATAAAAATATTTTTAATCACACTTTATTTCTGTTATAAACTTCTGCCTCTATTGACAGAAGTTCTGCCTCTGTTGACCTTTTGTGGTTCTGTGTAGTTTTCCTTCCCCCCCCCCCCCTCTCTTTTTAATTTTAATTACTTTTTGAAATTTATTATTATTTTTTCTACATTTATTCTTTTGTTTGCTTTCCTACTGTTCTTTCACCCTTGTGGTTAATCTTTAATATACATAAACCTTTATCTACCTCTATTTAACTTTTAATTTTATTCTTTCTTTCCTTTCTTTGTCTCACCATATTTGTTAGTTTGTTTGGCTTTCATTGCTTTATTCCCCAGTTGGGTCTTGCTTTAATTTTGTTTTCCACTTTGTGCTTTAGTTAGTTTTGTTCTTAACTGGTGGATAATATTTTTGGTTTCCTTTGTTTACCAGGCCTATTGTACTATATTTTTCTTGAACTGTTGTGATTTTGCTTATTCGTGCATATGTGTGCAAGTATATTCCATTACTTTAGTGATTATTTGCCTGACTTTGTACTTGTCATTTGTCTGGGGTGCATCTTTTGCTTCTTGTTTTGAGGTATTTTTTTAAACCCTGCTTAATGCCATAACCAACCACCTGTGGAATCTCTGTTCCCAGCCAGAGATCAAGACCTGAGCCTTTGCAATGGGAGTGCTGATTCTGAGATCCTAGATTACCAGAGAACTAATAACCCCAGGGAGTAGCAAATAATGAAAACTCCCACAAAGGCAACCACTTGTATACAAGACCCCATATCACCCAATGGCCAGTAGCACCCTGTGCAGGACACCTCATTCAAACAACAAACAAGAGAAAAATACAAACCCAGTCATCAGCAGAGAGGATTACCACCTCACTCAGCCTTTCCCACTGAGTTAGATTTGCATTCACTTGAAGGAAAAAAAAGCTTACCTACTCCCACCAGAATGCAAGCAAAAGTCACAACATACCCAAAGATTACACAAACTACTGGGCCAACCTCAAAAGGGCAGAAACCAAAAGGAAGAAAGAATTCAAACTTGGAGCCTAGGAAAAGGAGATCTCAAACACAATAAGCATCCAATGCTGAGGAGGAGTCTGGCTCCAGCAGTGCCTCTGAGGAAGAAGACACAAAACTGAAGCCCACCAAGCAGAAACGGAAAGGGTCCTCTGCAGCGGGGTCTGACAGTGACTGAGGCCCTGTTCCCTGTCCACCTACAGTTGGGCTGCCCTCCCCTCCTTGGTGAATCAGAGGTTAACAGAGGCTGGAGAGATCGCAGTGGAAGCAGCCTGTCCCCATCCCAGAGCTCACCCGGGGAGAAGGATGGGCTGCCTCCTGGAGCCTAGCCCTCACGAGAAGCTGCCATGCAGCCCCAACCCCACCCCCTCCTCTCTGGGGCCTGCAGCCCTGGCACTGCTGCTCCCACTGAAGCCAGAGGCTGTGCGAAGCCTGGACTGTGGAGGAAGTCCTCGCCCCCTCCCCCAGCCTCCCCAAAAGCTATTTCAATAGAGGAGAGAAATGGCCGAGGGGTGGCCACAGAGGCTAGGATGAAAGTAAAAACTGTGCATGCCCCTCCCTGCTCCCCTTTTGGGTCTTGATCTGCTCTGAATAGGCATCTTATAGTTGCCCTCTGTACATTGGTGTGAAATGAGAATTTAATCTGTGATGTGCTCACTTCACCTTTTCCTCTCCGAGGGCCAGATGCCACAGGTGTTCAGGAAGGAATCCGAGAGGGAGGCCATAGGGGTGTCCTGGAGGCTTGTGCTGACCCGAAGTTGCACCTCACGCCAGGCCAGAGCCCTGGGAGTCCCAGAGATATGTTCCACAGAACTGTCAAATGGTCCCATTTCCTTGGATCTGTCCGTCTTTTCTTTTTCTTTTTTGGTGGAGATAATCACATTTTAAAAGGTGTTTTTAAATGAGACTAGAACAAGCCAGAACCACACAAAAAAAGAAAAAGAAAAAGGAGGGAAATACTGCACAAATAAAGGAACAACCTAGAAACACACAAATCCAAATAAATGAAGAGGAAATAGGCAAACTACCTGAAAAATAATTCAGAATAATGATAGTAAAGATGATCTAAAACCTTGAAAATGGAATGCAGAAAAAGCAAGAATCAAAGCAAGAATAATTTAATGAGGATACAGAAGAATTAAATAATAAATATACAGAGACAAAAAACACAATTACAGAAATTAAAAATATCCTAGAAGGAATCAATAGCAGAATATCTGAAGCAGAAGAATGGATCAGAGAGCTGGAAGATAGAATGGGGGAAATAACTGCTGAAGAGCATAATAAAATAAAAACAATGAAAAGAAATAAGGATAGTCTCAGAGACCTCAGGGACAATATTAAATGCACCACCATTCGGTTTATAGGAGTCCCAGAAGAAGAAGAGAAAAAGAAAGGATGTGAGAAAATTTTTGAAGAGATTATAGCTGAAATTTTCCCCAATACGGGAAAGGAAATAGTCAATCAAATTCAAGAAACACAAAGTATCCCATACAAGATACACCCAATGAGAAACACACCAAGACACATACTAATCAAACTGACAAAGATTAAACACAAAGAAAGAATATTAAAAGCAGCAAGGGAAAAGCAAACAGTAACATACAAAGGAAACACTATATGTTTAATGGCTGATCTTTCAGCAGAAACTCTGCAGGGCAGAAGAGAATGGCAGGATATATTTAAAGTAGTGAAAGGGAAAAACCTACAGCCATGATTACTCTACCCAGCACAGATCTCATTCAAAACCTATGGAGAAATCAAAAGGTTTACAGACAAGGAAATGTTAAGAGAATTTAGCACCACCAAACCATCTTTACAACAAATATTAGAGGGAATTATATAGTCAGGAAACGCAAGAGAAGAAAAGAGATCTACAAAAACAAACCTCCAAAAATGAAGAAAATGTCAATAGGAACATATATATCAATAATTGCTTTAAGTGTAAATGAATTTAATGCTCCAAACAAAAGACACAAACTGGCTGAATGGATATATACATATCCATTATATATGTCTGTAAGAAACTCATTTAAGACCCAAAGCACATATATTCTGAGAGTGAGAGAATGGAAAAACATATTCCATGAAAATGGAAATAAAAAGAAAGCTGGAGCAGCAATCCTCATTTCAGACAAAATAGACTTTAAGGTAAAGAATATTACAAGAGATAAAGATAGACACTACATAATTATCAAGGGATCAATCCAAAAGGAAACATAACAGTAGTAATTATCTATGTACCCAACATAGGAGCATCTCAATGCATAAGACAAACAATAACAGACATGAAGGAGAAATTGACAGCAATAATAGTAGGATATGATAATTGACAGTAATAATAGTAGGAGACTTTAACACCCTACTTACACCAATGGACAGAAAATCAACAAGGAAACACTAGTCTTAAATGACACATTAGACCAGATGGATCACATTGATATCTTCAGGACATTCCATCCAAATGCAGAAAATCACACCTTCTTCTCAAGTGCACATGGAACATTCTACAGGATAGACCATCTCTTGGGTCACAAATCATGTCTCAGTAAATTTAAGAAAGTTGATATCATATCAAGCATGTTTTCTGACTACAACATTATAAAACTAGATATCAATTACAAGGAAAAAAAACACAAAAAACACGGAGATCAAACAATATATTACTAAACAACAAAGAGGTTACTAAGGAAAAAAAAAATCCTAGAAACTAATGACAGTGAAAACATAATGACTCAAACCTAAGGGATGCACCAAAAGCAGTTCTAAGAGGGAAGTTTAACAGCAATACATTCCTACCTGAAGAAACAAGAATAACATCGAATAGATAACCTAATTTTACAACTAAAACAAGAGGAAAAAGAAGAAGAAGAACAACAACAACAACAAAAAACCCCTTATTTAGAAGAAGGAAAGAAATCATAAAGATCAGAGCAGAAATGAATAAAAAAGAAAAGAAAGGAAGATTAATAAAACTAAAAGCTGGTTCTTTGAGAAGATAAACAAAATTGACAAACCTTTAGTCAGACTAATCAAGAAAAAAGAGAATAATAAAATCAACAAAGTTATAAATGAAAAAGGAGAGGTTACAACAGACAATGTAGAAATAGAATCTGGAAATAGAACTTCCATATGACCCAGCAATCCCACTGCTGGGCATACACACTGAGGAAACAAGAATCGAAAGAGACACGTGTACCCCAACGTTCATCACAGCACTGTTTATAATAGCCAGGACATGGAAGCAACCTAGATGTCCATCAGCAGATGAATGGATGAGAAAGCTTTGGTACATATACACAATGGAGTATTACTCAGCCATTAAAAAGAATACATTTGAATCAGTTCTAATGAGGTGGATGAAACTGGAGCCGATTATACAGAGTGAAGTAAGCCAGAAAGAAAAACACCAATATAGTATACTAATGCATATATATGGAATTTAGAAAGGTGGTAACAATAACCCTGTATGTGAGACAGCAAAAGAGACACTGATGTATAGAACAGTCTTTTGGACTCTGTGGGAGAAGGAGAAGGTGGGATGATTTGGGAGAATGGCATTGAAATATGTATAATATCATATATGAAACGAGTCGCCAGTCCAGGTTCGATGTATGATACTGAATGCTTGGGGATGGTGCACTGGGACGACCCAGAGGGATGACATGGGGAGGGAGGAGGGAGGAAGGTTCCGGATGGGGAACACAAGTATACCTGTGGCAGATTCATTTTGATATATGGCAAAACCAATATAATACTGTAAAGTTAAATAAAATTAAATTAAAAAAAGAAAATAAATTTACTAGCATCTCATTTAACTTAGTATGAACTTTGAAAAACAAAAGAATGTTCAGATATGAATGCTTCCTAAAATCAAAGTTCATTGCAGCAGGATAGGTACTGTCACCCAGAGACTTCAGTCAAATCCAGGCCCTGACACTTAGTAACTCTCCATCTGTGAGTAACCTCAGAGCTTCAACCTCCAAACAGTTAGGATGGAGATATAAACCTGCATTTCAATTGTCAACTCTCAGGCATAGAGCTTCTGTCAGTTGAATTCAGGCAGCTGCTGAGGGCAAGCTGAGGCAACGCTCCTTCAGAGACAGAGGGGGCTCTGATGTGCTGGGGCTAAGAAGATCCAGAATAGCAGGGGTGCTTTAGAACATCACCCCTCCCCCAGATCACTGTTGTTATAACCAAAGGTTTTATTGTTTCCTCCAGACTCGTTCTTGTTGGAGAGGTTGTAAATAACTTGTCAAAGAATCTGAAAATGCCACTTGAACGGTCATCTTATGTTGTCAACTGGTTACAACATTGCTGAGAACCTCAAGGTTTCCATCCTAGATTCTTCTAAGAGTCTTCTGGCTGATCACCCATCTCCATTTTTTCTCTCAACCTTCAATAATGTTGTTAGCATCAACTATCCCACAAACAAATACTATTTTAACTTACTTGTCTAAAAACCTCTTCAAGAAAACTGAACAAAAAATATCCTCTACTTGTCTCACAATGTAAATTCTGTCTTTCAGCATTTGGATATTATAAGCTGAACTGTGTTTCTAAAAATCCATGTTGAAGTCCTAACCTGACCCAAGACCTCAGAATGTGATTGGTTTTGAAGAGGGGCCTGTAAAGAGGTATCTAAGGTGATAAAAGGCCATTTGTCTGCCTCTAATCCCATATTACTGGTGATCTTATTAGAAAATATTAGGACACAAACAACATACAGACTGAGGGGTAACCTGTGAGGACATGGAGAGGATTTGACCATCTGCAAGCCTATGTCTCAAGAGACAGGTCAGGTGGTCTGGTATTCTCATCTCTTTCAGAATTTTCCACAGTTTACTGTGATCCACACAGTCAAAGGATTTAGTTTCTTGAGAAACCTATATGCAGGTCAGGAAGCACCAGTAAGAACTGGACATGGAACAACAGACTGGTTCCAAGTAGGAAAAGGAGTACGCCAAGGCTGTATATTGTCGCCCTGCTTATTTAACTTATACGCAGAATATATCATGAGAAACGCTGGGCTGGAAGAAACACAAGCTGGAATCAAGATTGCTGGGAGAAATATCAATAACCTCAGATATGCAGATGACACCACCCTTATGGCAGAAAGTGAAGAGGAACTCAAAAGCCTCTTGATGAAAGTGAAAGAGGAGACTGAAAAAGTTGGCTTAAAGCTCAACATTCAGAAAACTAAGATCATGGCATCTGGTCCCATCACTTCCTGGCAAATAGATATGTCAGACTTTATTTTTCTGGGCTCCAAAATCACTGCAGATGGTGATTGCAGCCATGAAATTAAAAGACGCTTACTCCTTGGAAGGAAGGTTATGACCAACCTAGATAGCATATTCAAGAGCAGAGACATTCCTTTACCAACAAAGGTCTGTCTAGTCAAGGCTATGTTTTTTTCAGTAGTCATGTATGGATATGAGAGTTGGACTGTGAAGAAAGCTGAGCACCAAAGAACTGATGCTTTTGAACTGTGGTGTTGGAGAAGACTCTTGAGAGTCCCTTGGACTGCAAGGAGATCCAACCAGTCCATTCCAAAGGAGATCAGTCCTGGGTGTTCTTTGGAAGGAATGATGCTAAAGCTGAAACTCCAATACTTTGGCCACCTCATGCGTAGAGTTGACTCATTGGAAAAGACTCTGATGCTGGGAGGGATTGAGAGCAGGAGGAGAAGGGGACAACAGAGAATGAGATGGCTGGATGGCATCACTGACTCAATGGACGTGAGTTTGAGTGAACTCCGGGAGTTGGTGATGGACAGGGAGGCCTGGCATGCTGCAATTCATGGGGTCACAAATAGTCGGACACAACTGAGCAACTGAACTGAACTGAACTGAACTGAAGCCTATGTCTGTTGGATCATAGAAAAAGCAAGAGAATTCCAAAAAACATCTCCTTCTACTTCACTGACTACACTAAAGCCTTTGTGTGGATCACAAGAAACTGTGGAAAATTCTTAAAGAGATGGGAATACCAGACTACCTTACCTGCCTCCTGAGAAATGAAGGAAAAGAAACAGCAGTTAGAACCAGACATCAAAGAACAGACTCGTTTAAAATTGGGAAAGTAGTACATCAACACTCTATATTGGCCCCTGCATGTTTAACTTATATGCAGAGTACATCATGTGAAGTTCTGGGCTAGATGAAGCATAAACTGGAATCAAGATTGCTGGGAGAAATATCAATAACCTCAGATATGCAGATGACACCACCCTTATGGCAGAAAGCAAAAGGAACTAAAAAGCTTCTTGATGAAGGTGAATGAGGAGAGTGAAAAAGCTGGCTTAAAACTTAACATTCAAATAACTAAGAGCATAGCATCTGGTCCCATCACTTCATGGCAAATACATGGGGAAACAACAGAAACAGTAACAGATTTTATTTTCTTGGGCTCCAAAATCATTACAGATGGTGACTGAAGCCATGAAATTAAAAGACACTTGCTCCTTGGAAGAAAAACTATGACATATTAAAAAGCAGAGACATTACTTTGACAACAAAAGTCCATATAGTCAAAGCTATGGTTTTTCCAGTAGTCACATATGGATGTGAGAGTCGAACCATAAAGAAGGCTGAGCACTGTGATGTTGGACAAGACTCTTGAGAGTCCCTTGGACTGCAAGGAGATCAAACCAATCTATCTTAAAGGAAATCAATCCTGAATATTCATTGGAAGGACTGATGGTGAAGCTGAAACTTCAATATTTTGGCCACCCAATGTGAAGATCTGACTCCTTGGAAAAGACCCTGATGCTGGGAAAGATTGAAGGCAGGAGAAGAAGGTGATGGCATGGACGAGATGGTTGGATGGCATCACTGACTCAATGGATATGAGTTTGAGCAAGCTCTGGGAGATGGTAGAGGACAGGGAAGCCTGGCATGCTGCAGACCAGGGGACTGAAAAGAATCGGGCATGACTGAAGTTATTTAGCAGCAGCAGCAGGAAGGCTAGGAGTAGGCCTCAGAAGAAGTTAAACCTGCTGACACCTCATCCTAGAATCCTAGCCTCCATGACAGTGAGAAAATAAAATTTAAGGCCCTAGTCTGTGATATTTCCTTAGGACAACCCTAAGCAAACTGATACATACATCTTAAAGAAATAGTCACTAAGTTTTGTCCCTTATGTTGTTGTTTTTCATTCACTAAGTCATGTTGACTCTTTGCAACCCCATGAACTGCACTGCAGTACTACTGCACAAATGAAGCGTGCATTTGACAGATAAGCCAAGAATATTAATATACAATTAAAAACTAAAATTAGTACATAATGGTAAGAAAATATGCACTTTCTGTATTGATTAAACCAATGTAAACCAGAATAACATTGACTTAGTCACCTATCAAAGAATTTTTTTCCTTTTAATATTTCTGATAATATCAGTATGATTAAAGAAGAAGGTCAAATCTACCACTGATAGAAGTCTTATTTGCTAGAAGCTTTACAGAAACCAACTGAGAAAATTTTATAAAGAATTAAAAAAACACACACACAAAAAGTGAAATATTGCCTAGCAATTCCATTTCTTCTAAATAATTCATGAAAGTAATCTAAAAAATTGAATGTGTGTTTGTGGAGGTGAGTGGGCTATGTTTTCTTTACTGAAATATTTATAAAGAAAAATTAAAAACCTCTTACAAATGTAACTGAGGATCACTTTCATCTTAACTCTGCCTGCCACATCTAACTGGTTAAGCAAAAACCTACTAAATGCCAAGACCCTGTTCCCTCCATCCTTGTACCCATGCACACAAGCATCCTCCCCACCCCAACATGCATATACAATTTTAAGATACTCTTGTGTTAGGATCCTGCCCTTGAGGTGGGAATCCCTCCTTGGTCAGTCCAGAGCTGGTCATGTTTGATGGTTTTCATTTCTTTGGCCTCCGTGGGCCCTGCCCTCCTCGTGATTCCCCACCCCTCCACCTTTGTGTCCTCTGCTCCTCTGGCTGTATGTTGTTCTAATGAGTTCTCTTTGCAGCCATAAACTGTCTAGAATTTATCCCCAAATCTAGTCAATGAGTCTCTTGCCTAACTAAACTATTCTTACACGTTCATACTTTATACCCATTACATTTACTTCCCATAGTTAAGTAAGTAAGTAAGTGTTCATCACTCAGTCATATCAGACTCTTTGTGACCTCATGGACTGTGGCCTGCCAGCCTCCTCTGTCCATGGAACTCTCTAAGCAAGAATAGTGGAGTGGGTAGCCAATCACTTATCCAGGGGATCTTCCTGATCCAGGGATGAAACCTGGGTCTCCTGCACTGCAGATGGATTATTTACTGTCTGAGCCACCAGGGAAGCCCTTACTTCCCATATGCTTTAAAAACCTATTGCCATTAAAACGTATGTGTTGTTTTCTATGTGCTAAGGGCTACCCTTGTGGTTCAGATGGTAAAGAATCCACCTGCAATGTGAGAGACCTGGGTTTGATCCCTGGGTTGAGAAGATCCCCTGGAAAAGGGAATGGTTACCCTCTCCAGTGTTCTGGCCTAGAGAATTCCATGGGCTATACACACCGTGGGGTCGCAAAGAGTCAGACACAACTGAGCAACTTTCACTTTCATTGGTATGTGCTAAGTCGCTTCAGTCATGTCTAACTCTTTGAGACCCTATGGGCTGTAGCTCACCAGGCTCCTCTGTCCATGGATTCTCCAGGCAAGAATACTGGAGAGTGTTGCCATGTCCAACTCGAGGGGATCCTCCTGACCCAGGGACCGAACCCATGTTTCTTAAGTCTCATGCATCAGCAGGCGGGTTCTTTACCACTAGTGCCACCTGGTATTAAAAGTTATGTCTTAAGTCTATGTAAATACCACAGAAAAATAATTTAAAGGCTGCATAAATATAATAACAATTATGTGACCAAAAATCTAGTCATTGGGAAAAAGAAGACTAGAAGGAAATAAACTAAAATATTAATAATGAGTTTCGTTTCCTACCTTCTTTCATCCTGCTGACAGTTGGGAATGTAAAAATATCTTGAAAAGTAATGGTTACCCAGGCAAGTTCATATACATATGCATACATATATATGTATACATATATATATATATATATATATATATATATATAATCATATATCTCAAATGTACATCAATATATACACTGACCTATATATCAACTATACATCAAAATATGTGTGTGTGTGTGTGTGTATATATATATATATATATATATGTGTGTGTGTGTGTGTGTGTGTGTTAATTGATATGTCTGCAGCAACAGTGGCAATATTCTTATTTGCTTAATTTTGTCTCTATATCCAATAGGATTAGGTTCAAGGGCAGGAAACATAAAGCCCCAGATAGAGATAATTTAAAAATCATTCTGCCTAAAAGTCAAGGTGAATGCTTAAGTTTGCTGTGGTTTCCTAAACATCAGGTCCTTCTGTTGTTGCTTCCCTGTCCTGAAATACTTTGACCTCAAGGTCCACTAGGGATAGCATCTGCTTTACTGAGAGTTGGCTGGATGAAATGGAGAATAAGAGAAAACAAAGATCTCTTACACTATCTTGAAAAACAATTTTAGAAACTCCTATTAGAATATTCTATCCTGGCCAGAACCTAGTCACAGGTCTCCCCTACCTGCAAGTATACCAGTGGCCCCAGCTATGAAACTTAGAGAATTATTGAAAACTCATCATTTCTGGCACAGTCTCAACAATTTTGCAAATTTTGAAATATGATTGTGAAATTAAAGCTATGGGACTTTATACTTTTTCCATAGCAGTTTCACAATATACTCTAATTTTTCTTCTGCCTCTTTATTAATATCATCTTTGGCTTATATCATCTCGATTCGAATTTCTTAATTATTTTAGAATTAATTTATTCTTTAATGTATGGCTTTTATGACATAAATATTTGCTCAGAACCAGACCTATAAACCTGGGTGTTGGTTGTTGCTATTTTCTCTTGAAGCTTGGAGAAAGCACTCAGTCCATACAGGCACTTGGGACTCCAGGAAAGCATCTCATGCACTGTCCCAATGTCCCTTTCCTTTGGTGTATGTTCCTGAGGTGTCTTCCACATGGCTCTGGAGAGGACACCAGTGAGAATGAGCCACATCAGTAACCAGTTACACAATGCACCTTTTAGGGCTTTGTGTCCCTTCCCTTTCAGTCAGTTCAGTTGCTCAATTGTGGCCAACTCTTTGAGACCCCATGGACTGCAGCACACCAGGCTTCCGTGCCCATCACCAACTCCCGAAGCCTACTCAAACTCATTGTGTCAGGGATACCATCCAACCACCTCATCCTCTGTCATCCCTTTCTCCTCATGCCTTCAATCTTTCCCAGCATCAGGGTCTTTTCCAATGAGTTAGCTCTTTGCATCAGGTGCCAAAGTACTGGAGTTTCAGCTTTAGCATCAGTCCTTCCAATGAATATTCAGGACTGATCTCCTTTAGGATGGACTGGTTGGATCTCCTTGCAGTCCAAGGGACTCTCAAGAGTCTTCTCCAACACCACAGTTCAAAAGCATCAGTTCTTTGGTGTTCAGATTTCTTTATAGTTCAACACTCACATCCATACATAGCTATTGGAAAAACCTTTACTAGATGGACCTTTGTTGGCAAAGTAATGTCTTTGCTTTTTTTTTTTTTTATTACTTTACAATAGTGTATTGGTTTTGCCATGCATCAACATGAATCTGCCATGGGTGTACACGTGTTCCCAATCCTTAACCTCCCACCCCCACCTCCCTCCCCATACCATCCTTCTAGGTCATCCCAGTGCACCAGCTCTGAGCATCCTGTATCATGTATGGAACCTGGACTGGCGATTGGGAACCCTGTTACACTGTTGGTGGGAATGTAAACTAGTACAGCCACTATGGAGAACAGTGTGTAGATTCCTTAAAAAATGGAAATAGAACTGCCTTATGACCCAGCAATCCCACTGCTGGACATATACACCGAGGAAACCAGAATTGAAAGAGACATGTGTACCCCAATGTTCATCACAGCAGTGTTTATAATAGCCAGGACATGGAAGCAACCTAGATGTTCACCAGCAGATGAATGGGTAAGAAAGCTGTGGTGCATATACACAATGGAGTATTACTCAGCCATTAAAAAGAATACATTTGAATCAGTTCTAATGAGGTAGATGAAACTGAAGCCTATTATGCACAGTGAAGTAAGCCAGAATGTCTCTGCTTTTTAATATGCTGTCTAGGTTTGTCATAGCTTTTCTTCCAAGGAGCAAGTGTCTTTTAATTTCATGGCTGCAGTCACCATCTGCAGTGATTTCAATCATACTACTCCTTAAATTTTGGCTATTGGATAAGCTACCTCACTTATATCCTTTTAAATAAACCATCTCTACCAAACTCCTTGTCTCCAGCTCTGATTTTTATCAGAACAAAAACTAAGAGCAACTTTACCATTCTCATGTTCAGTCTGAGCTATACCTGCCACCACCTTCTAATTCCAGTCTCACTTCCTTTTCCCTTTACTTGTGTATCAGTTCAGTTCAGTTCAGTCACTCAGTAGTGTCTGACTCTTTGCAACCCCATGAATTGCAGCATGCCAGGCCTCCCTTTCCATCTCCATCTCCCGGAGTTTAATCAAACTCACATCCATCGAGTCGGTGATGCCATCCAGCCATCTCATCCTCTGTCGTTCCCTTCTCCTGCTGCCCCCAATCCCTCCCAGCATCAGAGTCTTTTCCAATGAGTCAACTCTTCACATGAGGTGATGTGTATAGTGAGTTTTTATCCAGTTGATTTTTCCCACCTCTCTCATGTCTGACGTTAAATTTTCACTTTGTACTTTCATTCTCTATTTTGTATTTTAATTTCTCTGTGCCTCTCCTTCCCTGACCCTTTATTACATTCATGGTCCACAGTGGGATCCCTGACACACGTGTTCATGCTTTAATGTCTGAGCTTCACCGCTGGTGTGGTTGAGAGTAGATAATGCTGATTCAGCCCCAACCTGGTGACTAGTCTGTTGCCCTGCTAATAACAGAAACAAAACCACCTCGATTTTTGCTTCTATATCACATACCTATTTTTACCCAGGACAGATGACTAAATTTGAAGGAAGTCCCCCAATCTTTATAAATATGCTTAAAGTCTCATGGTTTTATCTGAAAATAGAAGAATATTGTGGGGTATAATGAAAAGCCCATGAAGCCCATGTTACAGTCACTTTATTTTGAAAGATAATTTTGTGCTATTTTTTAGTTTAGATGTAAGTTTTATTTTAAAGCTTTCCTTTTGCCTCTTCAGTTAGAAGATAGATTTAGGAGATTCTTTCCCAGGTTACTGAGTTATTGTGCTGTTTTGTAAAACCATTGTGTTTTTCCCTTATGCTTCCCCCTAGGAGTATGGGTGTATTTTCTGCTGAGACCTCAACAGCAGTGCTTTTTAAGGCTTGCAGGTGCTTGAAAAGGTCCAGGCACATTCCTGGAATTTCTGAGCAAGGCCAGCAATACAATACAGTGGCTGTTCATCCTGTGTTTTTGCATAGTTTTTCTGTCCAGAATATGAGAACAATCATGAGCGGCAAGTCCCTTCAAATATTGTGTTGATGAGTATAGCTCTAAACTTGCTTTGGACACATTTAATAATATGACATAGTAATTTCAGGCTTCCTTGGTGGCTCAGATGGTAAAGAATCTACCTGCAATACAGGAGTACTGGGTTTGATCCCTGAGTCGGGAAGATCCCCTGGAGAAAAGAATAGCAAACCACTCTAGTATTCTTGCTTGGATAACTCCATAGACAGAGGAGCTTGGTGGGCTACAACCCATGGTGCCTCAAAGAGCTGGACACCACTGAGCAACTTTCACTCACTCACTCATAGTAATTTCAGTAATGATAATAGTATAAATTAGACTTTAATTAAGTAACTGGCCTTCCTGGATTTGCCTCACCCACCTTATTTTTAAGGTGGACTTAAAAATGGACTTAATGGACTCCAGACTTTATTTTTGGGGGGTCCAAAATCACTGCACATGGTGATTGCAGCCATGAAATTAAAAGATGCTTACTCCTTGGAAGGAAAGTTTTGACCAACCTAGATAACACATTAAAAAGCAGAGACATTACTTTGCCAACAAAGGTCCATCTAGTCAAGGCTATGGTTTTTCCTGTGGTCATGTATGGATGTGGGAGTTGGACTGTGAAGAAAGCTGAGTGCTGAAGAACTGATGCTTTTGAACTGTGGTGTTGGAGAAGA
The DNA here is from genome assembly GCF_027580195.1 of Bos mutus. NCBI lineage: Eukaryota > Metazoa > Chordata > Mammalia > Artiodactyla > Bovidae > Bos > Bos mutus. Next base: position 49,448,992 of record NC_091639.1, on the reverse strand, counting down.
CTCTTGAGAGTCCCTTGGACTGCAAGGAGATCCAATCAGTCCATTATAAAGGAGATCAGTCCTGGGATTTCTTTGGAAGGACTGATACTAAGGCTGAAACTCCAATACTTGGCCACCTCATGCGAAGAGTTGACTCATTGGAAAAGACCCTGATGCTGGGATGGATTGGGGACAGGAGGAGAAGGGGACGACAGGGGATGAGATGGCTGGATGGCATCACCGACTCGATGGACATGAGTTTGGGTAAACTCTGGGAGTTGGTGGTGGATAGGGAGGCCTGGCGTGCTGTGATTCATGGGGTCGCAAAGAGTTGGACACAACTGCGTGACTGAACTGAACTGAACTGAATGGACTCCAGTAATATTATAACTATGTATTTCACAAATATATGGAAAATATATGCCAGATTAGTCTTGGATATAATAGCATATTCATTTCATTTTATGAAGTGAAATGACTACATAAATTAAGATGAATTGGAAAATATAACTTTCAGTATATAGGTTAAAAGAATGATTAAAATTTTCTCTAAAATCCCATGACATTTTCATGGTATCCCTTTTTGTATGTTATCATTTAACTGTAATTAAAGCTTTACAATTTTCACAAATTATCAACTAGCATTCAAAATAAGGAACGGGTATGCATAGCAAAGAAAGAAAAGAAAATCAAGACTGGTGTAAGAGTATGATTTTCTCTGGAGCCTCATAGAATCTATAATCAATCTTTCCATGGATAAAGGAAAATACAACTGTTTATTACATAAAAAAAGACAATTGAAATTGCCACACCCCCTTTAAATAAAAAACATGTTAGTAACATACTGCAGGTTAGTTTACCCAACCCCAAAGTGAACCCCCAGGCTACTTACATACATGTCGTTTACCTTCATAGCTTTTAGAATTGATTAAACAGTATGATGTATAGAACAGTCTTATGGACTCTGTGGGAGAGGGAGAGGGTGGGAAGATTTGGGAGAATGGCATTGAAACATGTGAAACGTCATGTATGAAACGAGATGCCAGTCCAGGTTCAATGCACGATGCTGGATGCTTGGGGCTGGTGCACTGGGACGACCCAGAGGGATGGTGTGGGGAGGGAGGAGGGAGGAGGGTTCAGGATGGGGAACACATGTATACTAATTAAATAATTTTCTATTAAAAAAAATAAAAACCAAAACTAAACAGTATGATCTCATAAATCTCAAGCAGGGTAATGTTGATGTGATCATAAATCATTTGTAGCAACTCTTGCTCCCTGTAATGCTTTGAAATTCTTGGTATATTGAAATTCTTGGTATACAACATGACATGGACTTTTCACTGTCAGATTGTCAAACAACCAGACTTATTTGGTTGATTTTTTTTTTTCTTTTAATCTCTGAAACAACTGAATGAACACTTCAGAAGCATTTATTCCTACTTGATATTCTACATTACATTAACAGCTGTTTGTATTTGAGAGACTTAATGTTTCACTTCCAAAAATCTTCCTTTCCATTAAAAAAAAGCAAAAATTGTGTGTTTTTGATGTAATGGTATATAAAGTTTTTGTTTCTTTATAATGTATAAGGACTAAATTTACTCATAAGGGAATATAAGAGTTAATATTGAATCTTCTTATTTCATTTTTGACTTTTATCATTTTTTTTAATTACTAACTTTGTAATATAATATACAACAGCCAGTTTTTACATAAGAGCTGTATGGTCACCAGATTCTCCAAGAACCTATGCAAATGATATAGTATATTTGCTCAGTATTCAACTCATAATATATATTGTAATGTATACATTTAAAGCCTAGATCTGATAGATAGAGTGCCTGATGAACTATGGAATGAGGTTCATGACATTGTACAGGAGACAGGGATCAAGACCATTCCCATGGAAAAGAAATGCAAAAAAGCAAAATGGCTGTCTGGGGAAGCCTTTCAACTAGCTGTGAAAAGAAGACAAGTGAAAAGCAAAGGAGAGAAGGAAAGCTATAAACATCTGAATGCAGAGTTCCAAAGAATAGCAAGAAGAGATAAGAAAGCCTTTTTCAGCGATCAGTGCAAAGAAATAGAGGAAAACAACAGAATGGGAAAGATTAGGGATCACTTCAAGAAAATCAGAGATACCAAAGGAACATTTCATGTAAAGATGAGCTCAATAAAGGACAGAAATGGTATGGACCTAACAGAAGCAGAAGATATTAAGAAGAGATGGCAAGAATACACAGAAGAACTGTACAAAAAAGATCTTCATGACCCAGATAATCACGATGGTGTGATCACTGACCTAGAGCCAGACATCCTGGAATGTGAAGTCAAGTGGGCCTTAGAAAGCATCACTATGAACAAAGCTAGTGGAGGTGATGGAATTCCAGTTCACCTATTCCAAATCCTGAAAGATGGTGCTGTGAAAGTGCTGCACTCAATATGCCAGCAAATTTGGAAAACTCAGCAGTGGCCACAGGACTGGAAAAGGTCAGTTTTCATTCCAATCTCAAAGAAACGCAATGCCAAAGAATACTCAAACTACTGCACAATTGCACTCATCTCACATGCTAGTAAAGTAATGCTCAAAATTCTCCAAGCCAGGCTTCAGCAATATATGAACTGTGAACTTCCTGATGTTCAAGCTGGTTTTAGAAAAGGCAGAGGAACCAGAAATCAAATTGCCAACATCCGTTGGATCATAGGAAAAGCAAGAGAGTTCCAGAAAAGCATCTATTTCTGCTTTATTGACTATGCCAAAGCCTTTGACTGTGTGGATAACAATAAACTGGAAAATTCTGAAAGAGATGGGAGTACCAGACCACCTCATCTGCCTCTTGAGAAATTTGTATGATGGTCAGGAAGCAACAGTTAGAACTGGACATGGAACAACAGGCTGGTTTCAAATAGGAAAAGGAGTTCGTCAAGGCTGTATATTGTCACTCTGTTTATTTAACTTCTATGCAGAGTACATCATGAGAAACGCTGGACTGGAAGAAACACAAGCTGGAATCAAGATTTCCGGGATAAATATTAATAACCTCAGATATGCAGATAACACCACACTTACAGCAGAAAGTGAAGAGGAACTCAAAAGCCTTTTGATGAAAGTGAGAGTGGAGAGTGAAAAAGTTGGCTTAAAGCCCAACATTCAGAAAACGAAGATCATGGCATCTGGACCCATCACTTCATGGGAAATAGATGGGGAAACAGTGGAAACAGTGTCAGACTTTATTATTTTCGGCTCCAAAATCATGACAGATGGTGACTGCAACGATGAAATTAAAAGACTCTTACACCTTGGAAGGAAAGTTATGACCAACCTAGATAGCATATTCAAAAGCAGAGACAATACTTTGCCAACAAAGGTCCATCTAGTCAAGGCTATGGTTTTTCCTATGGTCATGTATGGATGTGAGAGTTGGACTGTGAAGAAGGCTGAGCGCTGAAGAATTGATGCTTTTGAACTGTGGTGTTGGAGAAGACTCTTGGGAGTCCCTTGGACTGCAAGGAGATCCAACTAGTCCATTCTGAAGGAGATCAGCCCTGAGATTTCTTTGGAAAGAATGATGCTGAAGCTGAAACTGCAGTACTTTGGCCACCTCATGGGAAGAGTTGACTCATTGGAAAAGACTGATGCTGGGAGGGGTTGGGGGCAAGAGGAGAAGGGGACGACAGAGGATGAGATGGCTGGATGGCATCACTGACCCAATGGACGTGAGTCTGAGTGAACTCTGGGAGTTGGTGATGGACAGGGAGGCCTGGCGTGCTGCAATTCATGGGGTCGCAAAGAGTCGGACACGACTGAGTGACTGATCTGATCTGATCTGATACATTTAAAATTATGTATAAATGTGGATAAAGGCTTCAAAAAATTTTTAGAAAGCTTTTCTCTTTTGGATGCTGGGTACTATGGATGAGAAATTCAGAAAAGCTTTTTAGACCTAAATATGAGGGACAAAATATATTTTAAAATGTGCATATGTGTGTGTGTTTAGTTGCTAAGTAGTGCTCAACTCTGTGTGATTCCATGGAATATAACCTACAAGGTTCCTTTGTCCATGGGATTTCCCAGGCAAGAATACTGAAGTGGGTTGGCATTTCCTCCTCCAGGGGATCTTCCTGACCCAAGGATCACACCTGAGTCTTCTACACTGCAGGCCATTGCCTTACCACTGAGTCTCGTGGAAAGCCCCTATTTTAAAATCTGTATTTTTAAATTATATAGGTGAGCATATGTAAAAATAAAGAAGCCCCAGATAGTTAGAAAATGGGATTTCAGAAAAGTGAGAAAGTTCTGTGCCCACAGGTATGGAAGCAACCTAAGCGCCCATCAACAGATGAATAGATAAAGAAGATGTAGTGCATATATACTATGGAATATTACTCAGTACAAAAAGAACAAAATAATGCCATTTCCAGCAACATAGATGGACTTGGAGGGCATTATGTTGAGTGAAATAAGTCAGACAGAGAAAGATCAATAGTGTATGATGTCACTTGTATGTAGAATCTAAACAAATACAACAAATTCATGAATAAGGGGGGTGGGGAGTAGACTCACAAATATAGACAGCAAACCTAGTAGTTACCATTGGGGGTGGGAAGGGGAGAGGGGAAAAGTAGGGGTAGGGGGAAATAGTTTTATTATGGAATTATATGAAATTGTGTGTGTGAAACTTTTGAAAATTTTAAAGCACTACAGAATTTAAAGAACCTGTCATTCATTAAAAAAACAAAACAAAACCTCAGAACGCTATGGCCAAACTTTTCCCCTGGATTATGTACTTATACATGCTGCCTAATGCTTGATTTTTAATAGTCTGCATACATGCATCAATAGGAAATACAGTAACTTTTAGGACTGTTGCTGCTGCTGCTGCTAAGTTGCTTCAGGCATGTCTGACTATGTGCGACCCCATAGACGGAAGCCCACCAGGCTCCCCCATCCCTGGGATTCTCCAGGCAAGAACACTGGAGTGGGTTGCCATTTCCTTCTCCAATGCATGAAAGTGAAAAGTGAAAGTGAAGTTGCTCAGTCGTGTCTGACTCTTAGCAACCTCATGGTTTGCAGCCTACCAGACTCCTCCATCCATGGGATTTTCCAGACAAGAGTACTGGAGTGGTAGAAAGGTCAAAATCAGGTTAAAAAATTTTTTTATAACTCACAAAATTTTGGAATCCTTTTAAAGATGACACTTTATTGGGTAATAAGGAAAAATCACCTAACAGAGAAAACCAATGCAAATACCTTCCAGAAAAGATCTTTGAGTAAAACTGACAAAAACAAACAAACAAACAAACAAAAAATCCTTCCATTCATATGGGATTTGGGACTATATTTATAATATCAACTGACTCAAAGCCTTTTAAGTTCCAGATTTGGTTAAATGGTTCTCTTTGGCAGTGCTCCCACAAGCCTGGGAAGCACTTCTGGCCTCAGTGTAGTTCCAGTGGTTCTGAGCTCACACTTCATCATGAAACAAGCCATCTCAAGTATGAACCAACACAGAAATCAAAGCTCAGAATGATGTTCAGAAAAACTTCAGGTATCAGAACTGCAGAAAGGATGGAGATGTGTTCAATGCTGCTGCTGCTGCTAAGTCGCTTCAGTCATGTCCGACTCTGTGCGACCCCATAGACAGGAGCCCACCAGGCTCCCCCTCCCTGAGAGTCTCCAGGCAAGAACAATGGAGTGGGTTGCCATTTCCTTCTCCAGTGCATGAAAGTGAAAAGTGAAAGTGAAGTTGCTCCATTGTGTCCAACTCTTCATGACCCCATGGACTGCAGCCTACCAAGCTCCTCTGCCCATGGGATTTTCCAGGCAAGAGTACTGGAGTGGAGTGCCATTCCCTTCTCCAGGTGTGTTCAATACATTTACATAAATAGAAATGGGTAACTGAGAAGAAGTAGGAGGCAGTAGAATGTGATTGGATTGAAACACAAAATATAAGTTAAAGATATAACTATTAAAGTAACCAAATATCAGATTAAATAAAGTAACATGGAAGAAAGATCTGAGAAATGAGATGAGATCTCATTCATGCAGATGAGAGGAATAGGAAAAAAATGAAAAAAATTCTGGTATAATCAATGTTTGAAAATGACATAACAAATGGAATAAAAAAGGGCAGTTTTGAAATTATAAGAGCTTCTAGAATTGTTGAAAAAACTAGCCCGCAAATTTAGTAAGTCTAAAAAACCTAAAGAAGAATACATAAAAATAAATCCATACTTAGGCATTTCAGGGTAAAAACAGTAGTATATCAAAGATGAAGAGAAAGTCTTAAAAGAAACCAGAGATAAATGGGTTCTCTATCAGTCAAGGCCGATTTCTGAATAACAACCATGAAAGCAAGGTGAATATCTTCAACGTAATGAGAGAAAATATTTGGTAACTCAGACTTCTATGTCCAGTGAAACTATCTTTCAGTGAACAAGGGTAAAAATGAAAACATATCAGACAGATTAAAAACTTAGAGAATTACTATTAAGAACTGACAAAATTAGCTTATAAGGAATGCATTTTAGACCGGAAATTTATCTTAAATTTTGAGAGTAAGGAAGCATGAATAATTCAGAAATAAAGTGAAAAATTACTGGAAAGTAGTCTAGGATTTGAGAAGTTCATAGGAATTAGTTAATTCTGTGTTATCACTTCATGGGAAATAGATGGGGAAACAGTGGAAACAGTGTCAGACTTTATTTTGGGGGGCTCCAAAATCACTGCAGATGGTGACTGCAGCCATGAAATTAAAAGACTCTTTACTCCTTGTAAGGAAAGTTATGACCAACCTAGATAGCATATTCAAAAGCAGAGACATTACTTTGCCAACAAAGGTCCATCTAGTCGAGGCTATGGTTTTTCCTGTGGTCATGTATGGATGTGAGAGTTGACTGTGAAGAAAGCTGAGCGCCAAAGAATTGATGCTTTTGAACTGTGGTGTTGGAGAAGACTCTTGAGAGTCTCTTGGACTGCAAGGAGATACAAGCAGTCCATTCTGAAGGAGATCAGCCCTGGGATTTCTTTGGAAGGAATGATGCTAAAGCTGAAACTCCAGTACTTTGGCCACCTCATGCGAAGAGTTGACTCATTGGAGAAGACTCTGATGCTGGGAGGGATTGCGGGCAGGAGGAGAAGGGGATGACAGAGGATGAGATGGCTGGATGGCATCAATGACTCGATGTATGTGAGTCTGAGTGAACTCTGGGAGTTGGTGACGGACAGGGAGGCCTGGCATGCTGCGATTCATGGGGTCGCAAAGAGTCGGACACGACTGAGCAACTGAACTGAACTGAACTGAAGTGTGTTGTAAGGGAGCTGTTTTAAAATATTTATAGACTTTTTTTTTAAAGTATAATGCACACAGGTCCAAATTTCTGGGCTCAAAGAATCTTCAGACGCATTATTAGAATTAGCAAAAAGCTTTGTAATATTATAGGAGATTATATTCATATACAAGATTTAATTAAACTGCTTTATGGTAAAAACAAATCTTAGAATAATATGTTTTACAAGTTTACCATGTAATATGGAAGCCTAAAAGAGATATATATATATATATTTTTTATATATATTTTGGGGGGACATTTTATTTTATTTATTTATTTTATTGTATTTTTAACTTTACAATAGACTGTTTACAAAAACATAAAACTTTTTGAATGAAATTGGAAACTCAATCTCATAAAGATATTAATTCCTTCCCAAATAATATATCAATGCTTTTTGTATGAAGGAAAACAGGCTCAGAGTAGTGTAGGATGTTCCTGAAGAGGGAACAAGAGGACTTGGGTGACTAGATACCAGGATTCAATAAAAAAAAAGTTATGAAAATTAGTCACTGTTGTATAGACTTGCAGAAAGAAAACTAAGGACCAGAGAACTTGGAAACAGATCTGCATGTTTGTATACATACACTTGTATATATGAGAACAGACTGCTCAATATATTGCGCTGATTTAATTGGTAATCATGGAAGGAAAAAAAAATGAAACGCTGTTCACATACCACACAAAACATCTGTTTCTGGTCATTCAATAGAGAAAGAAAAACAATATCACTTTCAAAAGACATCTAATGGAAAGATTTTTACTAGTTTAAAATAGGAGAGGATTTCTTATATAGGACACAAAAATCACATTCTGTAAAAGAAAAACTAACAAATGCTACCACATTCAAAGAATAACCTATATTCATCAAACATCATAAAAAAGAGTTAAAACCACAAATCAGGGGATGATTTAAAAAATAAATATAAATGACAAAAGGTTACTAACACATATATGCATATGTATACATAGAAAGAATTCTTAAAAATAAAGGCAAAAGACAACCCAAAAGAGGCAAACATCATGCAAACACATCCCCAAAGAGAAAATTGCATAAATATATGAAAATATAACAAATCATAAAAATGCAAGATAAAACCACAATAAAATTTGATTTATTCGATTAATTGAAAAGAATGTGGAGTAATGAGGACTCTAATAATACATTGGGTAACATATCTCAAGAAACTAAACATTCTCTTTTCCTATGGCACAGCCCCAGGAAACAAGCACAAGAATGTTCATAAAAGTAAAAAATGAGAAACTTTCCGAATGAATTTTAAAAACTATGGTATATTCCCCACTGAAAATGAACAAGCTATAGCTACGTGTACCAGTATAAATAAACTTTAAAATTAAGAACAAGCATAGTCGGTATATAAAGTTTAAAAAGAAACAAAACTAAACAGCACATTATTTTGATATATAAGTGACAAAAGAGAAGCAAGGTGATGATTACTATTCAGTTCAGCCTATTACATGTGAAAGGGCTGTGATTAGATAGGGATGTATGGGGAGCTTCAGACTTGTAATGGTTAATTTTTTTGTCTCTGTGTTGTCCACGTATTTATTTTATGAATAATGTTATTCTTAATAAAAAATTAAAAATAAATAAAAATAAAAAAAAATAAAAACTAAAAAAAAAAAAATAAAAGCAATCAAGAGCTCTGGAAAAAAAAAAAAAACTTCACATTAATGATATAAACTCTTATATGTATGAAAATCTCTACAGGGGAAAAAAAGAATAATGAAAGCAATTTAGGATAAGGGATGATTGCAGTTTTAATTTTTGAAAATTGCCTTTGATTTTATAATGCTGCTTTTATATTAAATACCAGAGGAATTGATTCATTTGTATGATTTTTTTTTTCAGATAAGAAATAGCAGCTAAAAGACTGTTCTATACATCTGTGTCTCTTTTGCTGTCTCCCATACAGGGTTATCTTTACCATCTTTCTAAATTACATATATATGCATTAGTATACTGTATTGGTGTTTTTCTTTCTGGATTACTTCACTCTGTATAATCGGCTCCAGTTTCATCCACCCATTGAAACATGTATAATATCATATAAGAAACAAATTGCCAGCCCAGGTTCGATGCAGGATACAGGAAGCTTGGGGCTGGTGCACTGGGATGACCCAGAGGGATGGCATGGGGAGGGAGGTGGGAGGGGGGTTCAGGATTGGGAACACGTGTACATCCATGGAAGATTTATGTTGATGTATGTCAAAACCAATACAATATTGTAAAGTCATTAGTCTCTAATTAAAACAAATAAATTTAATTTTAAAAAATTTAAAAATTAAAAAAAAAAAGAAATAGCAGCTAACATTCATTACACATATGCACAAAACATAAGTTTAAATGTCCTCAAAAATAAATCCTGATAAATAATTTTCTTTTAAGAAACCTAGTAATTAACAGCCATTTCCACAAAGTGCTTCATTTAAAACTTTTGTCAGCATCATGTAAGAATTCATATTGTTTAAACAGAATAGCTGGCAAAGACACTCAGTCATGTCTGACTTTTTGTGACCCCCATGGACTACACAGTCCATGGAATTCTCCAGGCTAGAATACTGGAATGGGTAGCCTCTCCCTCCTGCAGGGGTCTTCCCAACCCAGGAATCAAACCCAGGTCTCCTGCATTGCAGGGAGATTCTTTACCAGCTGAGCCACAAGGGAAGCCCAAGAACACTGGAGTGGGTAGCCTATCCCTTCTCCAGCGGATCTTCCTGACCCAGGAATCAAACCAGTGTCTCCAGCATTGCAGGTGGATTCTTTATCAACTGAGCTATCAGGGAAGCCTGGCAAAATGAACACAAAGTAGTCTCTAGTTTACATCAGGAATCAATTGATGTGATTTAGCTCCCTTCTATCTAAATGGTATACTTTTTTTTTTTCTCCTTTATCCAAATCATTAATTACTACTAAGAAAATACTTTATTTAATCAGTATTTAACCTAAATATTTGCTTAATTGCTTCTTTATTATTTGTGCCTGTATCACAAGGTTGATGCTGGTAAAGAAAGTGATGCCTTATGAGAATACATAGCTCAACCCCAATGGGCACCTCATGTAGATGAATCCGAAGGTCTAAAGGAATGAGTAAAACACCTCTGGATAATGGAGGCAACTTGATGGACAGTAGCCTATACACAGATGGCTAGCCTTGCCCACCACACTCATCCCCAGTCAGTACTGGAGTCTAGTCAGAACTCCTGATGCCACAGTTTAAAAGCCTCTTGGGACTTTCACATCATTCTATCCCCTCACTGGGTTTCACATCTTTTTTCAAGTGACTGACTAGATTGATTATGGTTATTCATTTAATTGATTCTTCTTATTGGCTGCTTGTTTGTAAATAACATAGAAAATAAATGAGAATAAGCCATATGGTGTCCTCAGTGGGACTTACAATCTAGCAGAAGAAATAGTCAAGTGTGTAATTAATTATATTAAAGGCAGACCACACCCAGGATCACTTTTTAAGGTGTCACAGTTAAAGTAATGCTTGTGTAAATTCTGAGTTGGGAACCTGAAGGTTGAGTAGAACTTATGTGTAAATCTTTGTGTGTATATGTTTGAAAAGTAGAAAGAAACAGAACAAATGCAGGAGGTGTGAAAATGCACATAGTGTTGTGGGTTAGTAAATAGAAGCTAGGGTTTATAGAAGTAAGATGCAGGAGGAAATGAAGCAGAATGTCAAGCCAGCATTGAAATACCAGTTCCAGGGTAAACAAAAAACAACTCATCATACACCCATGTAACAGGTGCCAATGAGTAAAGTCCATTCAGTCTGTTTTACTCAGATCCCACTCTTGCCTGAAGGTGATGCTCTTCAGAAATTTACAATCTACACTGTTCAGGACTGATTCAGGTTCTCTGAGAAATTTGTTGCAATTATCTTTCTAAAACTGCCTGTCCTTCACAGACCATGGGGAGCCATGAACAAAGAACTTTCCACATGTCCATGAAATATTACATCTATGCTTCTATTGAATTCTGTCATGACTATAACATGTGCCACTAACATCAAGCTTCTAAAAGGTGTCACATACAAATATGACTTTTTCACCCTCTCTTATCAACTTGATAATTATTTAAATCTCCATGCCCATAATAGTTGATTCCATATTATTTTATTTCTAAAGCCAAACTAGCCTATTTGGTTATAACTCTCCAAATGTAAATTCAATTATAGTCATCTTATTGTACTTATTAATTGTTACATTCTTTTAAAAATCATTTGCTGTTTTTCTGCTGTCCTCTGTCCTCTGTGAAGATGGAATAATCTTAAAATCTTCAGATCTATCCTCCTTAGATTAAAAAAAAAGTGCCGAGAAGGAAGACATTATTTATTTATTAGTTTGTACATGTGGGGAACCCTAGAGCAGCAGTAGGTGACAAATAAATGACCAACTTGAGAGATTAGGTTGGTAACCTGTTCCAATTTCTCAATTTATGCCTTTAGAACTATTACCTTGGAAGTCAGTTGTTGCCTCTCTGGCTTACTGATTGCCGAAGTCCCTAAGTGGCCTTAATGTCAAATCTAAGGTGCTAAATTTTACAACAAGATCAATTCCCACAAGATTTTTACTGCCAGATACATTTTTAAAAGGTTGCATTAAATTTGAGTCTGTCTGAGGCATGGTGGTGAATGAGTTCTTTCAGGAGAAAACAAGTAGTGCACTTTTGTGAATATTTATCTGACAGCAGGTTATAATACTAGATTAATACAAATGGCAGGGCTATAGCACTCCCAGTGAGGTGACAAAGAGGAGAATTTATCATCAGAAGTAGGTGGCATTATACAATATTAGTATTACCGTATCTACATTATTCTAAAAACCATGATGATCGAAGTTCACTTATCATTTAACAAGACACTCATCTGCATTATGCCTCCATTCCCCAGCCTTCAGAAACTCTGCTTAAAATGAGATATTTTTCTTCAGTGGTATTCAGCTGTTGTGGTGAGGTGTTTGTCAGTGTGCTTCATGACATAAGCATCTTTAAAAGGGCAGGAAGGGCTTGAAATGAAATTAATTTTATGTAAACAGCCATCTCTGAGAACTGATGGAGTAAATTTCATATGGTTTGTTGTAATATCTTACCCTTCTCTTTGGTAGGCAGCTCCTATGAGATCAGGGGCTGCCTCAGGTAATTTACTTGAGATAAAACTCCAGGGTCTTCTTTTTCCCACCATTGCAGTAATATGTTACTTGTAAATCTGATTCTGGTATGTGTTTTGGGATAAATGCAAAATGCAATGGCTGCTATACATTAAGCCAGTGGGCCAAATCAGCCCTGCCATATATTTTTTTGTTATTTTTTATTGGACACAGAAGTCACTTTCATTCATTTTTATGCTGTGCATGGCTGCTTTTGTGCTACAAAAGCAAATCTAAGTAGTTCTGACAATTACTATGTTTCTCAAAAGCCAAAAATGGTGACTTTCTGGCCCTTTATAGTCAGAGCTTGCTGACCCCTGTGTTGGAATAGCTCCATTGTGTACTGTCCAGATGTTCTGGTGGTTCTGGCTGAAGAGCCTGAAAGAACAGAAAGGTAAGAGGCAAAGGAATGCAAATGCCTACAAAATACACTGGGGTAAAAACAATTCCACAATTCCTAAACATTGTAAATGTTTTCCTAAAAGTAGAAAGAAAATGTAATAGGTGATAAGCAAAAGGAAGGTGGTCTATTACTCATCCCGGCTTCTCTTCCTCAAACTCCCCTCCTCACCCACATCACTTCCCCACTCAGGCTCAGCACTGCTCCTCCTCTCAGAGGTCATTGCTCCTTGGACCACACCATCCCCCAGAGGAACTGCAGAAGCCCTGCAAACAGAAAAATGACCTCTGACACATAATGAAGATTAAACGGATGAACAGAACAAAACAAGAAACTTGTTCCCCACTATTATGTAACCAGAGCAAGGTCTAAAATTGCCTTTGACAGATGGGTGCCTCTAAAAAAAATAGTGTAAAAACCATGTTGTTATAGTGATGATATATCACTTGAAATATCACTTTAGAAAGTGGGTCAAGCATTTGGCTGAAGTGAAATCAGTAATCACTATAGGAGTACATTATATTATTTTACTTAAAGAAAAAAATGAATACAATTTTTCTTTTCTAAATCTCTTTTTTAAAATCTCATTTAAAGTTGTGATTTTCATAAACAATTGTCTAAAATGTGTCTTAAATTAAGCTTTTATTATGATGTAGATATATTGGAAAACAAGACTTACAGTAAAAGAGAGTGAAAAAAAAAGTAATATTGAGAGTAGAGAAATGGGACGATGTTGGTCAAAGGAAATAAACTCCCACTTAAAAGATAAATAAGATTTATGGTCACAATAACAATAATGTGTTATATACTTGAAGGTTGTTAAGACAATAGATACTAAATGTTATCACCACACACAGAGAAATATTGTAATTATGTGAGAGGATGGAAGTGTTAACTAATCTAATTGTGATAATCAATTTGCAATATATAATCTATCTAATTATTGCATCATACATGTTATAATTGCATATGTTTTATGTCAGTAGTATCTCAACAGGGCTGGAAAAGAAACTGATTGCCACATATATAAATTTTTAAAAGACATTTTCTATGATAAGCTGTTTTCAACCTGAAAATAGGGAAACAGAAATAGTAATGAATAGCATTTTATTTTTACATTACCTGAAGTGGTTTGCTGAACTGAAATTTTGAAATTAGTTCCAGAGTTCATAATTCACCATCTCTTTCATTCTCCCCTTTTGTCTATTCCCTCTTGTTGAGATCATGACACAGAGTTTTCCATGGTGTTTCCTGCCTCTGGTGTCTGCCTGCCTCAGTCCTTGCCTATTTGCACAGCCACATTAATCCCCGGGTGTCTTAGAAATGTTTAATCAGTCCCTACTAACGATCAACTTAAATCCTATATCTCCTTCCAGGCATTTCCCCACAATTCATTTTATTATTTGGCTCCAACACATGATCAAGCCTTCCCTCCTCATTCCATCCCTGACAGGTTCTTGATTGTATTTGTTCATTCTAGAACAGGTGGATTTACCAGGTGGTTTTCTGAAGTGTTTCACTCATTTCTTTTTCATTGGTATCATTTGCAAATAATTTTTCAAATGACTTTTTTTTTTTGCTAGTTCCCTAGTTCCCTTAGAGACAGCAGAGCAAGGTGATGTGGATTGGAACCAGAAGGTTTGAAATCCCAGTTCTGCTGTTGGTTACCTGGGTGATGTTGGCTGAGCTACTCAATCTCAATCTATCCTATATGTAAGCTTTTGTTTCTAAGAAAGTAATAGTACCTAATGCATAGAGATGACAAGAGGGTCACTTGAATCTATGCACATAGAGTACTTAGGCAAGCACCTGCTGTGTACTATGGACCATGTTATAGCTTGAGAGCATGAGAACCATCCTTGGGTTCTTAAGAACACTTTGCTTTGTTGCTTACTGGCCATGTAACTTTGAGTGAACGATTTACCCTCTTTAAATCTCAGTTTCTTCAACTGTTAAATGGGAATAATGCCAACATAGTAAGACTGTTGTAAAAATTCAATGCTGAAGCTGAAGAATAGTGTGTAGTATCTGGCTGGTAATAAGTACTTTTATTATTAATAATTGTTTCTATTATCAATATTATCATTATTTATTATTGTCTTTGGACTTTTTGCTACTTTTTATTTTATGCTTCTGGAGAACTTGAGGATGTGCCCAACTGCCCCAGTTTTTTCTATTGACTACTATAAAGTTGAAGATTATTAGTTGCTTTCCTTCTAAATTTCTTTATTTGCAGGATATCAAATAGACAGCATTAGAACTAATAAGTTCATCAAACTTTCTGAGTGGAAGAAAAGCAAATTAAAAAATTACAAATATGTTTAGTTAGTGGGATTTCCAGCAAGTGTCATAACTACTTTACACCCAGTTTATTAAATAAATCAGAAAAATATCAGCATATTTCATACAATGAAGTCTTAATCCACTCTCAAAAATTCTACTCTGCCCTGAACTTGTGGAGTTTTGTCCAGGTGTTTTTTATCTGTTGTCCTTTTAAGCCAGGAGATTTGAATTTTGCATATTTATATCCAAATATATATTACTTATGAAGACAGAGCTATCTGGTTCTGCTGTCAGATGGGTGACTGATAGAATTGTTTAATCCTCTGACCCCACAATTTCCTAATAGAAAAGCAAAGATTCTACCTCCTACCCTTTATGCTTGTTGTGAGATTATGTATGTAAATGTCTTAAAATACAACAGCCAACTATTAAAAGATACCACAGATTTTTTTTTTAATCCCGCATTGCCTCTTCCTGTGGAAATTCACATAATATAGACTGAGCATTCAATAAGTGATAAGTTGAATTGAATCAACTAGCACAATACATTCTAATATGCTAAGCATTATGAAGTTGCTGATAACTGGATTGGCTATATAAATTTAGAACTTTTATCTCTTGTTTATTCATTTCTGTATTCATGTTCAAAATCTCATTTGAAAAGGAAACAAGGTTAATAGCAAGTAAGCACATAAAATTAGAGTGCTTCTCCTTCTAATAAAATTAAGAAGATGGACTTTTATTCTTTAGGCACCAGGGAGAGATTGTTGTTTTTTAACAAAGTAGTAACATTATGAATTCAGTATTTTAGTAAAACAAACCTGAATTTAGCAGTTAAAACAAAATAAAGAAACAAAATTGAGTGCAAATTGTGTGTGTGTGTGTACTCAGTCACTAAATTGTGTCCAACTCTTTGTGACCCCATGGACTGTAGCCTGCCAGGTTCCTCTGTCCATGAGATTTTTCAGACAAGAATATTGAGTAGGTTTCCATTTCCTTCTCCAGGGAATATTCTTGATGCAGGGATCAAGCGTGCATCTTCTGAGTCTCCTGCATTGGCAGGTGTATTCTTTACCATTGAGCCACTTGGAAATATTTTGAGGTTCAAATAAATAGAAGAAGACAAATCAGTAGAAACACTAAAATGGGAGACACTGATGGATAGTTTAGATGAGCATGCATAGGAAGAGAAAGGTGTTTGAGTGGAAAGCTCCACAAAGATTTGGAACCTCTAAAGACAAGTAGGTCCACAAGGAGAGTCAAAATTTAAGATAGTTTTGGAGATGGAAACTGAAAATGTTATGTTATGATAACCCAATAGAAAAAGTGGAATACAGCTAGATTAAACTCGGTTGTTTAGGAAGAAATTTTAATGGAAATGTTTAATGGAGGAAGGGGATTTGGTAGATTTATTTTAGAATGTTTATTTGCTGCCTAAATTACATATGAAAACTATCATACAGTATGGTTTCATTTAGAGGGAAAGTAAGATTTCCTATCTTCACTAATTAAGAGAAATTGCTTTAATTCAAATAATGAGCTTATTAAAAGTTATTGCAAAGAACATATAGTTTCACCAGTAAAAGGCTTTAGTTCATAAAACATCATGGAAAATCATCACAAAAATCTGTAACTGATGGAAACAATTAGCAGCCACTATTTTCCACTGAATGAAGACACCAAAATGGAAGACAGCCAAAATATGGACAAGGACTTAATGCTATGTAACCATTTCAATTTTGAAAAACCATTGATAATCAAACTACCCATGCAAGTTGTATTTAATTAAGCTTTCTTTTACTGAAAGTTATAAAAGTGGTGTTGGCAAAACACACAGAATAATGCTTTTCAACCAGCAAAACAAAACAAAACAAACAAAAAAACTTTGGGATTCTTAAGTATGCTTAGGTATTTGTCACCTTTTACTGTGTCTTAATTTTTCATTGGACATATAATCATCAAAATCATAAACAATTCAGAAAAAATTATATAAAAACTATTAGCTTGTACCCAAAGAGCCTTTCAAGAACATACCTATAGCAATAAATTAAGGCTCACCTCACTTTCATTATTAAACCTTAGGCCATGTTTAAAAACTAAAGATAACTAAAGATAAAAAAACTAACCTAATATATACTAATAATGGCGAAAAAACAAGGGAAAAACAACAGAATGGTAGACTTTCTCAACGTTGAAGTGGCAGTTTTGCTCTTCTCCCCACATAAGACACTATGAAAAGATCATAGCTGCAGAGTTTAGAAGAAGCTTTAAAATACTATTAATACATAAGATGTATTTTCTATCAGCTAAAATTTATCTTAAAAAGATGCAGAAAGAAAAATCTATTTTCATCCTTGCAAATGTTACAAAAGAAATTAATTATCATGGCAATTATAAGGTATAAGTTTGGGGGTGGGTCCCAGGATGGTGGAGGAATAGGATAGGGAGACCACTTTCTCCCCTACAAATTCTTCAAAAGATCATTTGAATATGGAACAACTTCCACAAAACCACTGAATGCTGGTGGAGGACTCCAGACACCAAGAAAGGCAGCCCAGTCTCTTTGAAAGGAGGTAGGACAAAATATAAAAGATGAAAACAGAGACAAAGGATTTAGGGATGGAGCCCAATCCTGAGGAGGGAGTAATGGGCGATAGGTTTCCAGACAACAGGAAACCCTCTCACAGGTGTGTCAGTGGGGAGCTTTGAAACCTCAGAGGGCAAAATAATTGGAATGTAAACACCCACAGAGTATGGGCCTAACTGCAGTTACCAGCGGAAGAGGGGCTCAGATGCTCATGTCCACCAGCAGCGAGTGTAGGCTGGTCAGGGAGGCGTAGGTTGCATCATCGGTCCTTAGGGTAAGGACTGGGCTTGAATGTCCTGAGAACAATGTGAGAGGGCTAATGTGACATAGCAACCCAAACTGTGGGATGGCCAGAGAGACATTAAAACAACAACAACAACAACAACAACCTTTCCCATGAAAGGCTCTAATGCTGCACAGTGACACTTGGTGTGCTCACAGAACAAAGGACTGTGCCCTAGTGAATAACAAAAGAGAAGAAGCTGGCTTCCATTTAGGGCTCTCCCTCCCTGGAGGCAGAAAGGCAGGTGCAACAGCCAGAGCCAGAAGGCTAGGGGCCATGGCAATCTCAGTCCCAGAGACCTCATGTTCTACCAAACTGTGAGCAGGCTGCCAGTTGTAAAGCACATCTTCCTGGGATCCTTGATGGTTCACATCCACCAGGAGTGTCACAGCTGGAGATCAGCTCCCCAGAGGAGACACATGGCATACTTGGGACTGTGCCCTCATGGTTCCCCCAAGAAACCAAGCAGCCAGGAACAGGGAGGTACATAAGATGCATAACCCACCTGGTACAGTGTGCTCACCAAGCACCTGATCACCTGAGAAGCTTGGACCTGGGAAGAGCACAAGATGCATAGCCCATCTCCGTCTGTGCCCTTGCAGAGCAGCTGAGAACCTGAGCACCTTAGACTTGGGAATGCACGAAACACAGGGTCCAGTTGGGACAGTGCCCGCATGGAACACCCTGGGAGCCGGAGCAGCGTGCACCCGGGAAATACACGCTGCCTTGGGCTATGGCTAACCCAGTGTGGTCCATCCACCGCGAGCACTCCCCACATACACCAGCAGTATTTGTTGCAGCGTTCCTCTCTCCACAGCACAACTGAACAAGTGAACTTAAAGAGTGGCCACTTTCACCCCATCATGTCAGGGCAGAAATTACACTGAAGAGACTTGTTAACAGAGGACGCCAAAATGAACAAAGAAGAAGGAACTGCTCTGGAAGTCACAGGTGCAACAGATTAAAACCCTCCGACATACATCACAGCAGGATCCTCTATGACCCACCTCCCAGAATATTGGAAATAAAAGCAAAAATAAACAAATGGGATCTAAATAAAATTAAAAGCTTCTGCACAACAACAGAAACTATAAGCAAGGTGAAAAGACAGCCTTCAGAATGGGAGAAAATAATAGCAAATGAAGCAACTGACAAACAACTAATCTCAAAAATATACAAGCAACTCCTGCAGCTCAATTCCAGAAAAATAAACGACCCAATCAAAAAGTGGGCCAAAGAACTAAATAGACATTTCTCCAAAGAAGACATACAGATGGCTAACAAACACATGAAAAAATGCTCAACATCACTCATTATCAGAGAAATGCAAATCAAAACCACAATGAGGTACCATTTCATGCCAGTCAGAATGGCTGCGACCCAAAAGTCTACAAGCAATAAGTGCTGGAGAGGGTGTGGAGAAAAGGGAACCCTCTTACACTGTTGATGGGAATGCAAACTAGTACAGCCACTATGGAGAACAGTGTGGAGAGTCCTTAAAAAAAATGGAAATAGAACTGCCATACGACCCAGCAATCCCACTGCTGGGCATACACACTGAGGAAACCAGAACGGAAAGAGACACGTGTACCCCAATGTTCATCGCAGCACTGTTTATAATAGCCAGGACATGGAAGCAACCTAGATGTCCATCAGCAGATGAATGGATAAGAAAGCTTTGGTACATATACACAATGGAGTATTACTCAGCCATTAAAAAGAATACATTTGAATCATTTCTAATGAGGTGGATGAAACTGGAGCCTATTATACAGAGTGAAAGAATTTAGAAAGATGGTAACAACAACCCTGTATATGAGACAGCAAAAGAGACACAGATGTATAGAACAGTCTTTTGGGCTCTGTGGGAGAGGGAATGGGGGATGATTTGGGACAATGGCATTAAAACATGTATACTATCATATAAGAAATGAATCGCCAGTCCAGGTTCGATGCAGGATACAGGAAGCCTGGGGCTGGTGCACTGGGATGACCCAGAGGGATGGTATGGGGAAGGAGGTGGGAGGGGGGTTCAGGACGGGGAACACATGTACACCCGTGGCAGATGCATGTTGATGTATGGCAAAAACAATACAATATTGTAAAGTAAAAATAATAAGGAAAAAAAAAAAAAACACCCTACAGTTAATGCTGAGACTGCATTTGAGCAGCAACTATATACTTTGAGAACAAGTACAAGTAGGAACAAGGGATAATCTTACACTGAACTGACCCCACATCGCCCACAACAGCTCCAGAGAAATTTCTAGATATATTTTTACTATTATCATTTTTTATTATTTTTTAAAATTTTAGTTATTACTTTTAACTTTCACTTTTATAGCCTACTAGCCTATTATAATCTTTCTTTAAAAAAAAACTATTAAAAAACATATTCCACATTTTTTTAATTTTTGTAGTCAATTCTGTTTTGTATTTTTTATATTGTATTTTCTAGAGTCTAACCTCTATTCTAGGTTTTTAATCTTTGCTTTTTGATATTTGTTATCAATTTTATACATTTAAGAATCTAACCTACATTATCTGTTATCACTTATGGATCTGATTACTGGCTTGATACATCTCTCCCACTTTGACTCTCCCTTATCTCCTCCTGGTCATCTCTATCTCCCCCTCCTCCCTCTTCTCTTATTTAAATAATTCTGTGAATCTCTCTGGATGTTCTTGGCTGTGGAGAGCACTTACGGAGTTGATTACTGGCTTGATTATTCTTTCCTCTTTTGACTCTCCCTTTTCTCCTGGTCACCTCTATATCCCTCCTCCCACTTCTTCTTTCTATATAACTCTGTGAATCCTCTCTGGGTGTTCCTAGCTGTGGAGAGTTGTATCACAATTAATCTAGGGTTTTATGTTCTGTGCCGTATGGATGGAAAAGTATTGATCTACTGTAAGATGGGGACCAAAAGTCAGAGGCAGGAGGCTAAACTACAGAACTTTAGAATATCAGAGAATGTCTGACTCCAGGGAACATTAATAGATAAGAGCCCACACAAAAGTCTCCATACAAACACTGAAACCAAGCTCCACCCAAAAGGAAGCAAGTTCCACGGCAAGACAAACCATGCTAATTCTCCAGAAAATAGGAACACAACCTTGACCACTAAAAGATGGGCTGCCCAAAGCCATACCAAATTCACAGACACCCCAAAACACATTACTGGACATGTCATTACACTTCAGAGAGAGGAGATCGAGCTCCACACACCATAAGACAGAAACAAGTTCCAGCAACCAGGAAACATTCACAAGCCACTAGTCCAACCCCACCAACATGGAGCAGATTCAAAATTAAAAAGAACCAAGACTGTGAGCTGACAGTGGCTCAGATCATGAACTTCTTATTGCCAAATTCATACTGAAATTGAAGAAAGTGGAGAAAACCACTAGACCATTCAGGTATGACCTAAATAAAATCCCTTATGATTATACAGTGGAAGGGAGAAATAGATTTAAGGGACTAGATCTGATAGACAGAGTGCCTGATGAACTATGGATGGAGATTCATGACATTGTAGAGGAGACAGGAATCAAGACCATCTCCAAGAAAAAGAAATGCAAAAAAGCAAAATGGCTGTCTGAGGAGGCCTTACTAGCTGTGAAAAGAAGAGAAGTGAAAAGCAAAGGAGAAAAGGAAAGATATAAGCATCTGAATGAAGAGTTCCAAAGAATAGCCAGGAGAGATAAGAAAGCCTTCCTTAGTGATCAGTGCAAAGAAATAGAGGAAAATAATAGAATACGAAAGACTAGAAATCTCTTCAAGAAAATTAGAGATATTAAGGGAACATTTCATGCAAAGCTGGGCTCAATAAAGGACAGAAACTGTGTGGACCTAACAGAAGCAGAAGCTATTAAGAAGAGGTGGCAAGAATATACAAAAGGCTTGTACAAAAAAGATCTTTATGACCCAGATAATCATGATGGTGTTATCACTCACACTCACCTAGAGCCAGACATCCTGGAATGTGAAGTCAAGTGGGCCTTAGAAAGCATCACTATGAACAAAGCTAGTGGAGGTGATGGGATTTCAATTGAGCTATTTCAAATACTAAAAGATGATGCTGTGAAAGTGTTGCACTCAATATGTCAGCAAATTTGGAAACTCAGCAGTGTCCACAGGAATGGAAAAGTTCAGTTTTCATTCCAATCCCACAGAAGGGCAATGCCAAAGAATGCTCAAAGTACTGCACAATTGCACTCATCTCACACACTAGTCAAGTAATGCTCAAAATTCTCCAAGCTAGGCTTCAGCAATATGTGAACCATGAACTTCCAGATGTTCAAGATGGTTTTAGAAAAGGCAGAGGAAGCAGAGATCAAATTGCCAACGTCAGCTGGATCATCAAAAAAGCAAGACAGTTCCAGAAAAACATCTATTCCTGCTTTATTGACTATGCCAAAGCCTTTGACTGTGTTAATTACAATAAACTGTGGATAATTCTAAAAGAAATGGGAACACCAGACCACCTAACCTGCCTCTTGAGAAACATGTATGCAGGTCAGGAAGCAACAGTTAGAACTGGACATGGAACAACAGACTGGTTCCAAATAGGAAAAGGAGTATGTCAAGGCTGTATATTGTCAGACTGTTTATTTAACTAACATGCAGATTATATCATGAGAAACGCTGGACTGGAGGAAGCACAAGCTAGAATCTAGATTGCCAGGAGAAATATTAATAACCTCCGCTATGCAGATGACACCACCCTTATGACAAAAGTGAAGAACTAAAGAGCCTCTTGAAGAAAGTGAAAGAGGAGACTGAAAAAATTGGCTTAAAGCTCAACATTCAGAAAATTAAGATCATGGCATCCGGTCCCATCATTTCATGGCAAATAGATGGGGAAACAGTGGAAACAGTGGCTGACTTTATTTATTTGGCTCCAAAGTCACTGCAGATGGTGATTGCAGCCATGAAATTAAAAGACGCTTACTCCTTGGAAGGAAAGTTTTGACCAATCTAGACAGCATACTAAAAAGCAGACATTACTTTGTCAACAAAGTTCCGTCTAGTCAAGGCTGTGGTTTTTCCAATAGTCATGTATGGATGTAAGAATTGATGCTTTTGAACTGTGGTGTTGGAGAAGACTCTTGAGAGTCCCTGGGACTGCAAGAAGATCCAACCAGTCCATCCTAGAGGAGATCGGTCCTGCGTGTTCATTGGAAGGACTGATGCTGAAGCTGAAACTCCAATACTTTGGCCACCTGATGTGAAGAACTGACTCATTTGAAAAGACCCTGATGCTGGGAAAGATTGAGGGCAGGAGGACAAGGAGATGACAGAGGATGAGATGGCTGGATGGCATCACCAACTCAATGGACATGGGCTTGGGTAGACTCTGGCAGTTGGTGATGGATAGGGAGGCCTATCGTTCTGTGGTTCATGGAGTTGCAAAGATTTGGACACAACTGAGTGACTGAAATGAACTGAACTGATTATTTACCAGCCTGCAGAATGGGGCACCCCAAACACAGCATGTTAACAAAAAGAAAAGACAGAGAAATCCATCAGGTGAAGGAATATGATAAAAACAAAACAAAACAAAACAAAAAAACACCAAATCAAACGAAGAGAAGAAGATAGGGAGTTTACCTGAAAAATAATTCAGAAAAATACTGTTTAAGATGATCCAAAAATTTCAAAACAAAATGGAATTACAGATAACAGATTAGAGACAAAGATTGAGAAGAGACAAGGAATGTTTAACAAGAACCTAGAAAAATAAAAAAAGCCAATCAATAATGGGCAATGACATAACTGATGTTAAAAACACTCTGGAGGGAACTCAGTTCAGTTCAGTTCAGTTCAGTCTCTCAGTCATGTCCGACTCTTTGTCGGACATGAATTGCAGCACACCAGGCCTCCCTGTCCATCACTAACTCCCGGAGTTCACTCAAACTCACGTCCATTGAGTCGGTGATGCCATCCAGCCATCTCATCCTCTGTCGTCCCCTTCTCCTCCTGCCCCCAATCCCTCCCAGCATCGGAGTCTTTTTCAATGAGTCAACTCTTTGCATGAGGTGGCCAAAATACTGGAGTTTCATCTTCAGCATCATTCCTTGCAAAGAACATCCAGGACTGATCTGCTTTAGAATGGACTCATTGGATCTCCTTGCAGTCCAAGGGACTCTCAAGAGTCTTCTCTAACACCACAGTTCAAAAGCATCAATTCTTCAGCATTCAGCTTTCTTCACATTCCAACTCTCACATCCATACATGACTACTGGAAAAACCATAGCCTTGACTAGACGGACCTTTGTTGGCAAAGTAATGTCTCTGCTTTTGAAAATGCTATCTAGGTTGGTCATAACTTTCCTTCCAAGGAGTAAGTTTCTTTTAATTTCATGGCTGCAATAGAATAACTGAGACAGAAGAGAGGATAAGTGAGGTGGAAGATAGAATGTTGTAAATAAATGAAGCAGACAGGAAAAAAAAGATTAAAGAATTAAAATAAGTGAAGATAACCTCAGAGACCTCTGGAACACTGTTAAACACCGTTAAACACCATTAAACATTCAAATAATAGGTGTCCTAGGAGAAGATGAAAAGTTCATGAGAAAATACTTAAGAAGATAATAGGCAGAACTTCCATAAAATGGGGAAAGAAACAGCCACCCAAGGTCAAGAAACCCAGAGAGTCCCAAAATGGGTAAACACAAGGCAAAACACCCCAAAACACATATTAACCAGGCTAACAAAAACTAAACACAAAGAGCAAATATTAAAAGCAGCAGGGAAAAGCAACAAATAACACATGAGGGAATCCACATAAGGATAACATCTGATCTTTCAATGGAAACCTCAGGCAAGAAGGGAATGGCAGGACATATTTAAAATGAGGAAAGAGAAAAATGTACAACCAAGATTACTCTACTCAGCCAGGATCTCATTCATATTCAAAGGAGAAATCAAAAGCTTTATAGATAAACAAAAACTGAAAGAATTCATACCATCAAACCATCTCTTCAAAATATGCTAAAGGATCTTCTCTAGACAGAAAATACATAAAAGGTTTATAAAAATGAACCCAAACAACAAAGTAAATGGTAAAGGGATCACACTTATCAATAATTACCTTAATTGCAAATAGGTTAAATGTTCCAACCCAAAGACAAAGGCTGGCCAATTGGATGCAAAAACAAAACTCCTATATATGCTGTCTCCATAAGAC
This sequence comes from Bos mutus, assembly GCF_027580195.1. Taxonomy (NCBI): domain Eukaryota; kingdom Metazoa; phylum Chordata; class Mammalia; order Artiodactyla; family Bovidae; genus Bos; species Bos mutus. The sequence continues at coordinate 49,423,760 of NC_091639.1, read as the reverse complement.
CCACGGAAAACCTAGTGACACATACAGACTGAAAGTGAGGGGTTGGGGAAAAGTTTTTTTTTTTTTTTTTCACACAAATGCAGACCAAAAGAAAACAGGATCAGCAATGTTCATATCAGATAAAATAAAGTTTGAAATAAAGGACATGATACCACATAATGATCAAGGGATCAATCCAAGAGAAAGATATAACAATTATAAATATATATGCACCCAACATAGAAGCACCTCAATACGTAAGGCAAATATTCACAAATATGTAAGGGGAAATTAACAGTAACACGATAATAGTGGAGGACTTTAATTCCTCACTCACACCTATGAATACATCAACCAAACAGAAAATTAGCAAGAAAACATAATCTTTAAATGACACAAGAGACTAGTTAAACCTAACTGATATCTAAAGGACATTTTACCCAAAAGCAATGGATTTCACTCTTCTCAAGTGCACATGAGACATTCTCTAGGATACATCACACCCTGGGCCACAAATCTAGCCTTAGTAAATTAAAACAAAAACAACCACAACAACAACAACAAATGAAAACATTTCATGCATCTTTTCTGATCATAATGTAGTAAGATTAGATATGAACCAAAAACAAAAACCAAAAAATCTATGACCATATGGAGGCAAAACATATGAATAACCAAACACATCATGGAAGAAATCAAAAAGGAAATCAAAACATACAGAAGAGCAATGATAATAAAAATATGACAACCCAAAACTTATGGGATTAGTAAAAGCAGTACAAAGAGGGAGGTTCATAGCAATAGAAGTCTACCTCAAGGAACAACAGAAACATCAAATAAACAACCTAACATTACACCTAAAGCAACTAGAACAATAACAAGAGAACCCCAAAGTTAGTAGAAGGAAACAAATCATAAAAATCAGAGCAGAAATAAATAAAAAATAAATAAAAGACACTATAGCTAAGATCAACAAAACTAAAAGATGGCTCATTGAGAAGATAAATAAAATAGACAAACTGTTAGCCAGACTCATCAAGGAAAAAAGGGAGAAGATTCAAACAAATAAAATTAGAAATGAAAATGGAGAAATCACAACAGACAGCACAGAAATAAAAAAGATCATAAGAGACTACTATGAGCAACTATATGCCAATAAAATGGACAACTTGGAAGAAATGGACAAATTCTTAGAAAAGTGTAACCTGAACAAGGAAAAATAGAAAACCTGAGGAGACCAATCACAACTGTAATAAAAAATCAAAGCTGTAATAAAAAATCTTCCAACAATCAAAAGCCCAGAACCAGGTGGGTTCACAGGTGAATTCTACCAAAAAATTAGAGGAAAGCTAACACCTATCCTACTCAAAATCTACAATAAAATTGAAGATGAAGGTAAACTCTCAAACACATCATGATCAAGATTTATTCCAGGGATTTAAAGATTCTTCAATATTTGCAAATGAATCAAGGTGATAAACCATATTAACAAATTCAAAGATAAAATATCATGACTTTCTTAATAGATGCAGAGAAAGCCTTTCACGAAATTCAACCCCCATTTATGACAAAAACTCTCCAGAAAGCAAACATACAAAGAACATACCTCAACATAATAAGCACCATATATGACAAACTCACAAGAAACATTATCCTCAATGGCAAAAAACTGAAAGCATTTCCTTTAAAATTAGGAACAAGACAAGCGTGCCCACTCTCACCATTACTATTCAACATAGTTTTGGAAGTCCTAACCACAGCAACCAGAGAAGAAAAATAAATAAAAGGAATCCTGGTTGGAAAAGAAGAGGTAAAACACTCACTGTTTGCAGATGACATGACCCTCTACATAGAAAACCCTAAAGAAACCTTGAGAAAATTACTAGAGCTAATCAATGAATATAGTAAAGTAGCAGGATATAAAGTTCATACACAGAAATCTCTTGCATTCCTATACACTAACAATGAAAAAACAGAGAAATTAAGGAAACAATCCCATTCACCATTGCAATGAAAAGAATAAAATACTTAGAAATAATGTTGCCTAAAGAAATGAGAAGAGGTGACAAGAATACACAGAAGAATTGTACAAAAAAGATCTTCACGACCCAGATAATCATGATGGTGTCATCACTCACCTAGAGCCAAACATCCTGGAATATGAAGTCAAGTGGGCCTTAGAAAGCATCACTACGAACAAAGCTAGTGGAGGTGATGGAATCCCAGTTGAGCTATTTCAGATCCTAAAAGATGATGCTGTGAAAGTGCTGTACTCAATATGCCAGCATATTTGGAAAACTCAGCAGTGGCCACAGGACTGGAAAAGGTCAGTTTTCATTCCAATCCCAAAGAAAAGCAATGCCAAAGAATGCTCAAACTACTGCACAATTGCACTCATCTCACACGCTAGTCAAGTAATGCTTAAAAGTCTCCAAGCCAGGCTTCAGCAATATGTGAACCGTGAACTTCCAGATGTTCAAGCTGGTTTTAGAAAATGCAGAGGAACCAGAGATCAAATTGCCAACATCCACTGGATCATTGAGAAAGCAAGAGAGTTCCTGAAAAATATATATTTCTGCTTGATCGACTATGCCAAAGCCTTTGACTGCATGGATCACAATAAACTGTGGAAAATTCTGAAAGAGATGGGAATATCAGACCACCTGAACTGCCTCTTGAGAAACCTATATGCAGGCCAGGAAGCAACAGTTAGAACTGGACATGGAACATACTGGTTCCAAATAGGAAAAGGAGTATGTCAAGGGTGTATATTGTCACCCTGTTTATTTAACTTATATGCAGAGTACATCATGAGAAATGCTGGGCTGGAAGAAGCACAAGCTGAAATCAAGATTGCCGGGAGAAATATCAATAACCTCAGATATGCAGATGACACCACTATTATGACAGAAAGAGAAGAGGAACTAAAAAGCCTCTTGATGAAAATGAAAGAGGAGAGTGAAAAAGTTGGCTTAAAGCTCAACATTCAGAAAACGAAGATCATGGCATATAGTCCCACCAATTTATGGGAAATAGATGGGGAAACTGTGGAAATAGTATACAACTTTATCTTTCTGGGAACCAAAATCACTGTAGATGGTGACTGCAGCCATGAAATTAAAAGAGGCTTACTCCTTGGAAGGAAAGGTATGACCAATATAGATAGCATATTACAGTGCAGAGACATTACTTCGCCAACAAAGGTCCGTTTAGTCAAGGCTATGGTTTTTCCTGTGGTCATGTATGGGTGTGAGAGTTGGACTGTGAAGAAGGCTGAGCACCGAAGAATTGATGCTTTCGAACTGTGGTGTTGGAGAAGACTCTTGAGAGTCCCTTGGACTGCAAGGAGATCCAACCAGTCCATTCTTAAGGAGATCAGCCCTGGGATTTCTTTGGAAGGAATTATGCTAAAGGTGAAACTCCAGTACTTTGGCCACCTCATGCGAAGAGTTGACTCATTGGAAAAGACTCTGATGCTGGGCGGGGTTGAGGGCAGGAAAAGAAGGCGACGACAGAGGATGAGATGGCTGGATGCCATCCCTGACTCGATGGACATGAGTCTCAGTGAACTCTGGGAGTTGGTGATGGACAGGGAGGCCTGGCGTGCTGCGATTCATGGGGTCATAAAGAGTCAGACACGGCTGAGCGACTGAACTGAACTGAACTGAATTGATACAGAAAACTATAAAACACTGATGAAAGAACTCAAAGAGGACACAAATAGATGGAGAAGTATACCATGTCCATTCATTGGAAGAATCAATATAGTGAAAATGAGTATACTACCCAAAGCAATCTATAGATTCAATGCAATCCCTATCAAGCTACCAATGGTATTTTTCACAGAACTAGAACAAATAATTTCACAATTTGTATGGAAATACAAAAAACCTAGAATGGTCAAAGCAATCTTGAGACAGAAGATTGGAACTGGAAAAATCAACATGTCTGACTTCAGGTTATACTACAAAGCTACAGTCATCAGGACAGCATGGTCCTGGCATAAAGACAGAAAAGTAAATCAATGGAACAAAATAGAAAGCTCAGAGATAAATCCACACTCCTATGGACACCTTATCTTTGACAAAGGAGGCAAAAATATACAATGGAAAAAACACAATCTCTTTAAAAAGTGGTACTGGGAAAACTGGTCAACCACATGTAGAAGAATGAAACCAGAATACTTTCTTTCTTTCTTTCTTTTTTTTCAGAATACTTTCTAACACCATACACATAAATAAACTCAAATGGATTAAAGATCTAAATGTAAGACCAGAAACTATAAAGCTTTTAGAGGAAACATAAGGTTTTTCTCTATTATCTACCTCAGAGTAATGGAAGGTGGATCGCTCTATGATCCTCCTCCCAGAGTAATGGAAATAAAAGCAAAAATAAGCAAATGGTACCTAATTAAACTTAAAAGCTTTTGCACAAAAAAGGCAACTGTAAGCAAAGTGAAAAGGCAGCCTTCAGAATGGGAGAAAATAATAGCATAGGAAACTGACAAAATATTAATCTCCAAAATATGCAAGCAGTTCACATAGCTCAATATCAGAAAAATGAGCAATTCAATAAAAAAGTGGGCAAAAGAACTAAACAGACATTTCTCTATAGAAGACATATAGATGGCTAATAAACTCACGAAAAGATGCTCAATATCATTCGTTTTTAGAGAAATGCAAATCAAAACCACGATGAGGTATCATCTCACGTTGGTCAGAATGGCTGTCATTAAAAAGTCTACAAACAACAAATACTGGAGAGGGTGTGAAAAAAGGGAACCCTCTTCCATTGTTGGTGGGAGTGCAAACTGGTACAGCCACTTTGGAGAACAATGTGGAGATTCCTTAAAAAAAAAAAAAAAAATGGAAATAGAACTGTCATATGGCCCAGCAATCCCACTGCTGGGCATGCACACAGAGGAAAGCAGAACTGAAAGAAACACATGGACCCCAATGTTCATTGCAACACTGTTTAAAAAATCTGGGACATGGAAGCAACCTAGGTGTCCATCTGCAGAAGAACTAATAAGGAAGTTGTGGTACATATACAAGTGGAATATTACTCAGCTATAAAATGGAACACATTTAAGTGAGTTCTAATGATGTAGATGAAACTGGCGCCTATTATACAGAGTAAAGTGTCAGAAAGAGAAACACCAGTACTATATACTAACACATTAATATGGAATTTAGAAAGATGGTAACAATGATCCTATATGCAAGGCAGCAAAAGAGACACAGAAGTAAAGAACAGACTTTTGGACTCTGTGGGAGAAGGCAAGGGTGGGATGATTTGAGAGAAGAGCATTGAAACATTTATATTCAGATCAGATCAGATCAGTCAGTCAGTCGTGTCCGACTCTTTGCGACCCCATGAATCGCAGCACGCCAGGCCTCCCTGTCCATCACCAACTCCCAGAGTTCACTGAGACTCACGTCCATCGAGTCAGTGATGCCATCCAGCCATCTCATCCTCTGTTGTCCCCTTCTCCTCCTGCCCCCAATCCCTCCCAGCATCAGAGTCTTTTCCAATGAGTCAACTCTTTGCATGATGTGGCCAAAGTATTGGAGTTTCAGCTTTAGCATCATTCCTTCCAAAGAAATCCCAGGGCTGATCTCCTTCAGACTGCACTGATTGGATCTCCTTGCAGTCCAAGGGGCTCTCAAGAGTCTTCTCCAACACCACAGTTCAAATGCATCAATTCTTCGGCACTCAGCCTTCTTCACAGTCCAACTCTCACATCCATACATGACCACTGGTAAAACCATAGCCTTGACTAGATGAACCTTTGTTGGCAAAGTAATGTCTCTGCTTTTGAATATGCTATCTAGGTTGGTCATAACTTTCCTTCCAAGGAGTAAGCGTCTTTTAATTTCATGGCTGCAGTCACCATCTGCAGTGATTTTGGAGCCCAGTAAAATAAAGTCTGACACTGTTTCCCCATCTATTTCCCATGAAGTGATGGGACTGGATGCCATGATCTTCGTTTTCTGAATGCTGAGCTTTAAGCCAACTTTTTCTCTCTCCACTTTCACTTTCATCAAGAGGCTTTTGAGTTCCCCTTTGCTTTCTGCCATAAGGGTAGTGTCATCTGCCTATCTGAGGTTATTGATATTTCTCCCGAGGTAAGAGAAACCCAAGTAAGATGGTAAGTGTTGCAAGAGGGCATCAGAGGGCAAACACACTGAAACCATACTCACAGAAAACTAGTCAATCTAATCACACTAGGACCACAGCCTTGTCTAACTCAATGAAACTAAGCCATGCCCGTCAGGCAACCCAAGATGGGCGGGTCATGGTGGACAGATCTGACAGAATGTGGTCCACTGGAGAAGGGAATGGCAAACCACTTCAGTATTCTTGCCTTGAGAACCCCATGAACATTTATATTACCATATATATAATTGATGACCAGTGCAAGTTCAATGCATGAATCAGGGTGTTCAAGGCCGGTTGTCTGGGTGGGGGATTCAGGATAGGGGGAAACATGTGCATCCATGGCTGATTCATGCTAATATATGGCAAAAAAGCATCACAGTATTTTAAAGCAATAGTCCTCCAATTAAAATTGATTAAGAACATTAAGAACACCATTAAAAGAGTCAAATATGCCAAAGTTCAATTAATTTAAAAATTAAATTTCGTCCACTATTTGAGCTCTTATTTTTTCATTTATTGAGGGACTCCCTCACTTCTAGGGAGATACATTTACTGTCTTCCTATTTGCAAGTCTTATTTTGAATAAATGGAATTTTCTGAAAAAAAAAAGCTGCAAGTACAATCTTTAAGTGTGTGGTAATTGAAGAATCTTAATCTGTTCTTATTGTTGTTGTTCAATCTCTAAATCATGTTTAACTCTTTGTGACCCCATGGACTGTAGCATTCCAAGCTTCTCTGGCCTGCTGTATCTCCCGGAGTTTAGTCAAGTCCATGTCCGTTGAGCTGGTAATGCTAAAACCTCAGTTATACCAACTCATTCTCTGCTGCCCCCTTCTCCTTTTTCTAAGGTGGCTTAAAAATCTAAAACACGAGGCTAGAAGGATAGTTTATTCAAGGCTCAACCTTGAAAGAAAAAATGCACACAATTTTAAAAGACAGAAGTTATACTCTTTGGGAATATAATTTAATATTTAATACTGTTTAAATATCACTAACTTTCTATGGGCATTTGAACCACACTAGTATTATGCCCATAGTATAGTTTCAAAAAATACTTCATTAACCTTACATGTTTTAGTTATTGCGAATGTTAGTTGTTGTTCCATCACTACATCGTTTTTGACTCTTTGAGATCCCATGGACAACAGCACACCAAGCTTCCCTGTCCTTAACTATCACCCGGAGTTTGCTCAAACTCATGTTCACTGAGTTGGTGATGACATCCAACCATCTCATCGTCTGTCATTCCCTTCTCCTCCTGCATTTAATCATTCCATTTCACAAAACAAAATTCTACAATGCATTCTGGTTAATTTGTCTCTACTAATGGGAGAGCTGAGTATGAAACTTAAACAAGAACATTTAATGGAATACAAATATCCAATCTAGAAACTCTAATAAGAATCTCCCTTCACTGGGTAATGGTTCTTAGCTATTACACAGAAAATTAACTAACACATGGCTCCTCCTAAAATGTGTTGTAAATCAGACTCATAATCTTTCCTTCCAAAAAATGGCACAAGAATTGATTTCAATGAGTATTTAATATTTATTTCCCTCCCTTTTCAAAAAAATGCTCCATACACATGAAATATAAGGTTGGCAGCCTGAATTCATTCATGGAACTTTTAAGGACTCTTCATTTACAGTGAATTTTCTAGTTCTATCAATGTTACTGGAAATCTGAAATAGATGGTAGGATGTGCTGAAGTGCCAATAGGCTTAGGGGAAGAAAAGCTTCTCAAAATTTTTCTAAAATGAATTTTATGAATTAGGTTAACATGATATTATATATAACCAGTACCTCTAGCACAGAACTCAGCTGACAACATTCCTTGCTTTGCTTGCTCCCATACATGTCTCTGATGTCTGCGTATGAACTGTCAGCAAAACATCAGATAAAGTAATTAGCCTCCAATTAAAATAAGTTAATTAAAACAATAAAATAAAACAAAAATAAATTAGGTCTATGTCTTTGAAAGCTAGAAAGTATTTTGTGCATTGGAAGGGTTTTTTTTTAAATTTATTTTTATTGGAGGCTAATTTCTTTACAATATTGTGGTGGTTTTTGCCATACATCGACATGAATCAGCCATGGGTGTACATGTGTCCCACCATCCTGAACCTCCTTCCCACCTCCCTCCCTTCCCCCTCCTTCTGGATTGTCCCAGAGCACCAGCTTTGGGTGCCCTGCTTCATGTATTGAATTTGCACTGGTTTGACTTCTTCTTTTGTTTGTTTTCATGTTATACCAATGCATAAGGTGCTAGAGGGTATTTATAGTGTTGGCAGTGTGTTTTCACAGAGTGTTAGGTTCCAGTGGGCACTTCCAAAATTGTGTGCCTTTACTTACATGCTCAATTCTCCCACAAAGGTTTTGTTAAAAGGACAGCATCTCCACCGGGAACAGCATACATATCAATAGTAGCAGCATGCAGTACTGGAAACAAACTAAGATTACACAGTTTTGTTTTTAAACAATACCCACTGGACCCCTCCAACCTTATATATACACTTTCCTATCAATGTTTCTATTGTTTTCCTCTATAGGATCCAGAGTTCATGGGTTTGAAGATAATAAAATTTTGCATTCTATCTTTAAGAAAAAAGGTTGCAAAATTATTAATGGAAGTTAAACACTAGAGTGAACATTTATTTTGAGAGAGAAAAGCAATCAATACCAACTGCAAAATTTTAAAAGCTGATGATCATAAAATCCAGAAAATGATACAGTATTTTATTAACTACCTGATATAGCCCTAAACCTTTCCCTACTTTTTGACGCATAGTTCTTTTTCATCTCTAATATGACATAGTATTTTCTATGCAGAGGTGGAGAAATTCAAATTTTTCCCTTTAGTGTGATTGATAGAAAACATTTTTAACACTGATATTTTTGAAGCCTTTCTTTCAGTTTCACATCTCATTAGTGTTATGGTATATAGACTGTTAGAATTGTCAAACTGGGGGAAGCCTCTATCAAATTTCTTTCCCAACTGAACTAAATGTCATAGAAGAGTTTTTGACAGATCATTTCTGGCCCCAAACAATTCAGTCCCTGTTACTCCAACACTAACCACATATTGCAGCACCAGTGCCGGAGGTCACAAATGCACAGCAGAATCAGACCTCCATCCATCAAGACAACAGAAGAGATGGGAAAAATATCCTTGGAGTCATTTCTACAAAAGAGTGCTACTTATAACTAAATCACACAAATAAAACTAGTCTGATAAATCCAAACTTACAGATCTCCAACAGAAACTCCACTTGGCATGATCCCACAAGCAACTTTGTTTACTCTAATACAACCCACCTAAGGGGAAGTGTGACAGATGGGCAAGTGATCACATCTGATAGCAGGTAAAACACTTTACTTTCCAAACAAGGAAACATGACCGTGTGAGCACCCTTGGCAGGCTCTTCCCTGAAGCTGGGAGGTCAGTTCTTTACTGCTCACCCTCCCTGGCACAGCCTTCCTTTCTCCTATCCCCCATGAGCAATCCCCCAAACACAGAGACACACCTCTGCTTGAGCCTAGACCACCTGACCTGATTCCTTCCTCATCCCCCTGATGTCAGATTTTAGTGTTTCCATCTTCAGTGTTACCTTTGCCTGATTTGCAAGCCCATCATTGTGCATCTAGCCAAGGCCACATCTCAGTAAATCTCATAATGGTTGAATTCCTAAATATTTTCCCCTTTCTTTACTCTGTTCTCCAATCCTCCCTTAATCATTGAGAATTAGAAAATCCTCCCAAACCTTACTGTATCCTCTGCCTAAAAACTTTCAGGTGGCCCTTAATTACAATCAGTAATGTTATAACCTCAGCCTTTGAGGTCATCTTTATCCCTGTATTATTTTCCCTGCTATTTTAAATGAATTCTGATTCTGCTAACTGTTTTCCCACATATTTTAGGTTTGCTTTAGAAAGTCCCTCTTCTTGTCTTGTATTCCACCCCCACTCCACTTTTTTTTTTTTTTTTTGGCATGGAGCATCCTAGCTCTTCTCTCTCCTTTTCAAATAAACGTCTAAACTAATTGTAATTGAATATCAATGATATTATTGATCCTCAAATTTCTAGAATAAAAAGGTTTTCAAATAAAAAATAAAAGAACAAATATAATTGATTTATATTATACTGGTTAAAAAGAAAAAAAAAAGTAATTCTTATTCATCTTGGTCTGCTGCTGTTTTGCTTACCATCTTTGGGATTTCTCTAAATACCTATAGTCATAAAGATAATTCTCTTTTCTGGAGAAGGTACAGTCTCTATTTGACACAATACATACTATGATGTGACAGGAAACAATAAAGGACTGAAATGGTATGGACCTAACAGAAGCAGAAGATATTAAGAAGAGGTGGCAAGAATACACAGAAGAACTATACAAAAAAGATTTTTATAACCCAGATAATCACAAAGATGTGATCACTCACCTAGAGCCAGAAATCCTGGAATGCAAAATGAAATGGGCCTTAGGAAGCATCATTATGAACAAAGCTAGTGGAGGTGATGGAATTCCAGTTGAGCTATTTCAAATCCGAAAAGATAATGCTGGCAAAGCGCTGCACTCAGTATGTCAACAAATTTGGAAAACTCAGCAGTGGCCATAGGACTGGAAGAGGTCAGTTTTCATTTCAACTCCAAAGAAAGGCAATGCCAAAGAATGATCAAACTACTATACAATTGCACCCATCTCACTCGCTAGTAATGTTCAAAATTCTCCAAGACAGGCTTCAACAATACGTGAACTGTGAACTTCGAGATATTCAAGCTGGTTTTAGAAAAGGCAGAGGAACCAGAGGTCAAATTGACAATATCCACTGGATCATCAAAAAAGCAAAAGAGTTCCAGAAAAACATCTATTTCTGCTTGATTAACTATGCCAAAGCCTTTGACTGTGTAGGTCACAATAAACTGTGGAAAATTATGAAAGATATGGGAATACCAGACCACTTGACCTGCCTCTTGAGAAATTTGTATGCAGGTCAGGAAGCAATAGCTAAAACTAGACATGGAGCATCAGACTGATTCCAATAAGGAAAGGAGTACGCCAAGGTTGTGTATTGTCACCCTGCTTATTTAACTTATATGAAGAGTACATCATGAGAAATGCTGGGCTGGAAGAAGCACAAGCTGGAATCAAGATTGCCATGAGAAATATCAATAACCTCAGATATGCAGATGACACTATCCTTATGACAGAAAGTGAAGAAGAACTAAAGAGCCTTTTGATGAACGTGAAAGAGCAGAATGAAAAGTTGGCTTAAAATCCAATTAAAATAAATAAATTTATATTTAAAAAAATAAAAAGTAAAAAAAAAAAAAATAGAATAGAATGTAAAAAAAAAAAAAAAAAAAAGTCCAGCATTCAGAAAACTAAGATCATGGCATCTGGTCCCATCACTTCATGGTTCCAATAAGGAAAGGACTACGTCAAGCAGTTGCACCACCCTCATGCTCAATCCTCACTGGGCCAGAACTGCCACAGGCCAGGGGAAAAAAAAAAAAAAAAAAAACACGAAGTCACATGCAGGGTCACTTCTGTCCTGTCTGACTCTTTGTGACTCTGTAGACTGTGGCCTTCAGGCTTCTGTGTCAGGGAAGAGGTTCTCCAGGCAAAAGCTCTACATTTCCTACTACCCTAGCTGCCAAGACTCTGAGTACCTGGTGCTGCCAGAACCCCTGCGACCCAAGCAGCTGCACCAGCTCCACACCTGGCCCTCACAGGGGCAAACCCAAGTCCTCCACGGTAGCCTCAGGAGCAAACCCCAGTGGAGGACCCATATCCAGAAGTGGAAATAAAATCACAATTGAAACCCAGGGGCAATGTGGCTAAGGAAGAAGATTCAAAACCTTCAGACCATTTGTACAAGCTGTAGAGTAAATCCACACAATCAAAAAGGCAGACAATGTGTCTATGGAATATATAAAAGGACATTGAGAATTCCCACAAAAGAAAATGAACTAGCTCTGACAGCTGTGGACATTGGAGGCAAGAGCACAGAGGCATAGGACCAGATGAGAATCTGAGCAGCTTCCATAGCAGGTCCAGAGATCAGTACAGTGTTGGAAGGCATCCTAGTGAGGTAAGCACAGGAAAGGACTCTGAGAACAGAGTCCTTTTAAGGACTCAAGACTCAAGAAAAACATTTATTATTCTTATTTTTTGACTTGTTCTGTAGATTCTTTGGATTTTTTTTTTCTTTTATTCCTTCCACTCCCCCACCCCCCACCCCCCCCAGCGTTGTAGTTGTTGATCTTACTGTCACTAAGAAATCCAATTAAAAGTTTGAGCTTTTTTTTCCCCTCAGTCACAATTTTTTATTGTTGTCATAAACCTCTGCCTCTATGTTGGGCTTTTGCAGTTTTGTGGAGTTTTCTTTTCTCTTTTTCTAATTTTAAATTTTAATTTTTTAAAACTATTATTATTTTGTCTACATTTATTCCCTTGTGCACATTTCCTACTGTTCTTTTCCCCTTGCAGTTAGTCTTTAATGTATATAAATCATCTTTATCTACCTCTATTTAACTTTGCATATTTCTTTCTTCCATTTATTTCTCTCCTTTCCTCGCAACATATTTGTTATTTTTATTTTCATTGCTTTATTCTGCAATTGGCACCTTGCTTTAGTTTTCTTTTCCATTTTGTGTTTTAATTAGTTTTATTATGGTAGATATAATTTTTCGTTTCCTTTGCTCACTGGGTCAATCTATTGTACTTTTTGTTGGACTGTTTTGATTTTGCTTATGGATGTATATGTATATGTGTATATTCAGTCATACTTTCTATTATTTTCTTTTTATTAATCCTCTGTCAGATGTGTCTTTTGCAAATATTTTTTCTCAGTTTGTGGTTTCCTCATTCTCTTGGCATTATTTTTTACAGAGCAGAAGTTATTAATTTTAATGAAGTTCAATATCAATTCTTTCAAGATCTGTGCTTTGGTGTTGTATTTAAAGTCATTGCTCTATCCAAGGTAATCTAGTTTTTCTTCTATGTTACAATAACCCTGTGTACGAGACTGCAAAAGAGACACCGATGTATAGATCAGTCTTATGGACTCTGTGGGAGAGGGAGAGGGTGGGGAGATTTGGAAGAATAGCATTGAAACATGTATAATATCATGTATGAAACGAATCGCCAGCCCAGGTTCGATGCACGGTACTGGATGCTTGGGGCTGGTGCACTGGGATGACCCAGAGGGAGAGTAGGGGAGGGAGGAGGGAGGAGGGTTTAGGATGGGGAACGCGGATATACCTGCGGCGGATTCATTTCGATATTTGGCAAAACTAATACAATATTGTAAAGTTTAAAAATAAAATAAAATTTAAAACAAAATAATAAAATAAAAGCATCTGGAACGGGAAAAAAAACAATAATAAATGCAAAGGAGTGAATATAGATACAAGCCTTTTACACCGTCACAAAAATTAACTGAAAATGAATCAAAGACCTAAATGTAAAATTATAAAGAATAACATAACATAACTTTCTATTATTTTTATAAATCTCTGCCTCTATATTGGGCTCTTGCAGTTCTGTGGAGTTCCCCCCAACCCCAACCCTGCCTTTTTCTTTCTTCTTCTGCTTTTTTGTTTCTCTTTTCTATGATTTTAATTTTTAAAACCTATTATATTTTTCTACATTTATTCCTTCATTTGCCTTCCCTACTGTTCTTTTCTCCTTGCAGTTAATCTTTAATGTATATAAATCTTCCTCATCTACCTCTATTTACCTTTGCATATCTATTCTTTCTTTCCTTTCCTTTCAACTCTTTGTTAGTTTTGTTTTCATTGCTTTATTCACCACTTGGCACCTTGCTTTAGTCTTGTTTTCCAGTTTGTGCTTAAGCTAGTTTTGTTCTTAACTGGTAAATATAATTTTTTTTATTCCCTTTGTTCGCTGGATCAATCTACTGTACTTTATTTTGTTGGACTGTTTTCACTTTGCACATAGGTGTATATGCATATGTGTATATTCCATTATTTTAATTATTATTTGCCTGATTTGGTAACTGCCATTAGTCTGGGGTTCATCTTTGGTTTCTTGTTTTTAGATATTTGTTTTACTCTCCCTTAATGCCATAACAAACCACTTATGGAACATTCATTCCTGACCAGAGATCAAAGCCTGAGCCTTTGCAGTGGGAACACTGACTACAAGACCCTAGATTACTAGAAAACTAACCCTAGGGAGTGTCAAATACTGAGAACTCACACAAAGGAAACCACCTGAATACAAAACCCAGCATCACCCAACCAACAGTAGCACCCCATGCAGGTCGCCTCATCTACACAACAACAACAATAACAAATACCAACCCAATCATCAGCATACAGGAGTACCATCTCATTCATCCTTGTCCATCAGAGGAAAAACAAACAAATAAAAACTGATCACAAATCTCACCCTATACAAAGCTCACACAAACCACTGTACCAACCTTAGGAGGACAGAAAACCAAAAGGAAGAAAGATTTCAACCTTCTTCAAGGAAATAATTCAACTTTCCTTTAAGCCTGGGAAAAGGAGACCTCAATAACTTAAAAAAAGAAAATGAAAAGGCAAAGAAATACTGCACAAATGAAGGAACAAACTAGAAACACAGAAGTCCAAATAAACACAGAGGAAATAGGAAAATTACCTGAAAAAGAATTCAGAAAAATGATAATAAAGATGATAAAAAACCTTGAGAACAAAATGGAGAAAATGAAAGAATCAATTAACAAAGACCTAGAGAAATTAAAGAATAAGAATAAAGAGACAAATAACACAATTACTGAAATTAAAAATACTCCAGAAGGAATCAATAGCAGAATATCTAAAGCAGAAGAATGAGTCAGTGAGCTGGAAGATAAAATGGTGGAAATAACTTCTAAAGAGTAGAATAAAATAAAAAGAATGAAAAGAGCTGAGGACAGTCTCAGAGACCTTTGGGACCATATCAAATGCACCAACATTTGAACTAGAGGGGTCCCAGAAGAATAAAAGGGAAATAAAGAGTATAAGAAAATTTTTGAAGAGATTATAGTTGAAAATTTCCCCATCAAGGATGGGAAAAGGAAATAGCCCATCAATTACCAAGAGGCACAAAGAGTCCTATACAGGATAAACCCAAGGAGAAACATGCCAAGACACATACTAATCAAACTAATAAATACTAAGCACAGAGAAAGAATATTAAAAGCAGCAAGGGAAATGCAACAAGTTACATACAAGGGAAACCCCATACTCTTAACAGCTGATCTTACAGCAGAAACTCTGCAGACCAGAAGGGAATGGCAGGATATATTTAAAGTACTGAAAGGGGAAAATCTACAACCAAGATTACTGCACCCAGCAAGGATCTCATTCAAAATTGATGGAGAAATAAAAAGCTTTTCAGACAAGCAAAAGTTAAGAGAATTCAGTACCACCAAACCAGCTTTATGACAAATGTTAAATGGACTTCTATAGTCAAGAAATACAACAGAAGAAAAAAGATCTACAAAATCAACCCCCAACAATTAGAAAATGGCAATAGAAACATATATATCAATAGTTACTTTAGTTATCCAAGATGAGTTTTTTTTTTTTTTTTTTTTAATATAAATGTATTTAAATTGTATGCAAGACAGCAAAAGAGACACAGATATATAGAACTGTCTTTTGGACTCAATAGTTATTTTAAATGTAAATGGATTAAATGCTCCAACCAAAACAGACTGGCTGAATGAATACAAAAAACAAAACAAAACAAAAAAAACAAAAACCCACTCATATGCTGTCTACAGGGAATCCATTTCAGACCTCAAGACACATATAGCCTGAAAGTGAGAGGAAAAATATATTCCACGCAAATGGGAAGCAAAAGAAAGCTGGAGTATCAATCCTATTATCAGACAAAACAGACCTTAAAATAAAGAAGATAACAAGAGATAAGGAAGGACAACACATAATGATAAAGGGATCAATCCAAGAGGAAGACATAAAAATTGTAAATATCTATGCACCCAAATACAGTCCCTGTAGGCTTCCCTGGTGGCTCAGAGGTTAAAGCATCTGCCTGCAATGCAGAAGACCTGGGTTCGATTCCTGGGTTGGGAAGATCCCCTGGAGAAGGAAATGGCAACCCACTCCAGTATTCTTGCCTGGAGAATCCCATGGATGGAGGAGCTTGGTGGGCTACAGTCCATGGGGTCACAAAGAGTCGGACATGACTGAGCAACTCTACTTTCATGCACCCAAATAGGAGCACCTCAATACATAAAACAAACACTAACAGACATAAAAGGAGAAGTTGACAGTAACAAAATAATAGTGGGAGGCTTTACCACCCCACTCACACCAAAGGACAGATCATCAAACAGAAAATTAAGAAGAAAATGCAAGTCTTAAATGATACATTAGATGAAATGGATCTTATTGATATCTTCAGGACATTCCATCCAAATGCAGAGAAATACACCTTCTTCTCAAGTGCACTTGGAACATTCTCCAGGATAGACCACATCTTGGGTCACAAATAAAACCTCAGTAAATTTAAGAAAATTGAAACCGTATCAGACATCTTCTTCAACCACAATGCTATGAGACTAGATACCAATACAAGAAAAAGAATGAAGAATCACAAACACATGGAGATTATACAACACGTTTCTAAACAACCAACAGGTTACTGAAGAAATAAAAATGGAAATCAAACAAAACCAATACAATATTGTAAAGTAATTAACCTCCAATTAAAATAAATAACTTTATATTAAAAAAAAGTTCTAGAAACAAATGACAATGAGAACACAACTCAATACCTATGGGATGTAGCAAAAGCAACTCTCAGAGGGAAGTTTAGGGCAATACAATCCTACCACAAGAAACAAGAAAAATATTTAACAGACAACCTAACCTTACACCTAAAGCAACTGGAAAAAAGAAGAACAAAAAACCTCAAAATTAATAGAAGGAAAGAAAGATCCGAGCAGAAATCAATGAAAAAGAAATCTAGGAAACAAGAGTAAAGATTAATAAAAATAAAAGCTGGTTCTTTGAGAAGATAAACAAAATTGACAAATCCTTAAACATACTCATCAAGAAAAAAAGAGAGAAGAACCAAATCAACAAAATTAGAGAAAAAATGGCGGAGGAGTAGGACAGGGAGAACACTTTCTCCCCCACAAATTCATCAAAAGAACATATAAAAGCCGAGTAAATTCCACAAAACAACTTCTGAATGCTAGCAGAAGACATCAGACACCCAGAAAAGCAACCCAAATCTTCGAAAGGAGGTAGGAAAAAACATAAAAGACAAAAAAAGAGACAAAAGAGGGAGGGAGGGAGTTCCATCCCGGGAAGGGAGTCTTAAAAAGAGAGAAGTTTCCAAACATCAGGAAACCTTCTCACTGCCAAATCTGTGCCGAGCTTTGGAAGCACAGAGGGCAACATAATGGAGAAAAAATAAATAAACAATTAAAACTCGCAGATTGCAAGCCCTACGGTAACTCCCCCAGTGGAGAAGCAGCGCAGACGCCTGCACACGCCATTAGCAAGCAGGGGCTGGGCAGGGAGGTGCGGCGCTGGGCTGCATCGCTTAGAGTAAGGACCTGACCTGAATACCCTGAGCGCTATCTGAGCGAAATAATCTGGGCTAGCAAACCAGACTGTGGGATATCTACCATGCGAAAAGACAGCCCTAACCTAAGACACCGCCAGGCCCGCACACGGAACAAAGGACTGAACAGAGATAACTGGCTGCAGACCTTCCCCCTCCGGTGACACGCAGCCAGAGCCAGAAGGGGGCAATCACAGCCCCAGAGAGACATTATCCATAAAACTGTAAGCAGGCTTCTTTGCTAACTAAAACTTCTTGGGGGTCTGGACGGTCAACATCTCCCTGAGAAGGTGCGCCGGTTGTACACCTGGATAACCGAGCGGCCAGGAGGCGATTAAGTCGCAGCAATTGCGCTTGCTAAAAACCTTATCACCTGAGCTGCTCGGACCTGGGAAGGGCACAAAACGCAGGCCCAACCGAGTCTGCGCCTCTGAGGACTACCCGAGTGTCTGAACCTGAGCGGCTTGGACCTGGGAGGTTCAGGCAGTCCAGGGCCGGCCACGGATGGTTCCCAGCTGAACAACCTAGAGCCTGAGCAGTGTGAGCAAGGAGGCTACACGCGCCCTGAGCGGGGGCAGACCCAGTGTGGCAGAGGCACTGCGAGCACAAGCCAGTGTTACTTGTTTGCAGCGTCCCTCCTTCCCCACAGCGCGACTGAACAAGTGAGCCTAAAAAAAAAAAAAAAGTGTCCTCCACCATCCACTTTGTGTCCAGACACTGAAGAGTCCAGCAAACAGAAGAAGCTATAACAGAGGGAACCACCTTTGAAGCTACAGGCAGTAGATTAAAACCCTGTGGTTACTACTGACTACATAGGAAGGGGCCTATAGATCTTGAGAAATAAAAGTCGGACCAAGGAACTAGCCAAAAATGAGCTGAACCCACAATACTCACAACAAAACCAGAGAAAGTCCTCGATATATTTTTACTATTTTTATGATCATTCTTTTTTTTTTTAATTTAAGTCCTCTATTATTCCTTTAATTTTCACTTTTATAACCTATTACTTTTGCAAAAAAAAAAAAAAAAAGACCCTTTTTTTCTTCAGCAAACTTCATATATATATATATATATATATTTATAATTTTTGACCTTTTTTTTTTTTTTTCTTTTCTTCTTTTCTTTAACATTGTATTTTTGAAATTCCAAACTCTACTCTAGATTTTTAACTTTAGCTTTTTGGTATTTGTTATCAATTTTGTACCTATAGTTTTTTTTTTATAATTTCTGTGACTTTTTTTTTCCTCTGTTTCTTTCTCTTCTTCTTTTATATAACATTGTATATCTGAAATTCCAAACTCTACTCTAGATTTTTAATTTGTGCTTTTTAGTATTTGTTAACAATTTTGTACCTGTATTTTCTTTATAATTTTTGCGACATTGTTTGTTTCTCTTTCTTTTTCTTCTTCTTTTTTAATAACACTGTATTTTTGAAATTCCAAACTCTACTCTAGATTTTTAACTTTTGCTTTTTGGTATTAGTTATCAATTTTGTACCTATATTTTCTTTATAATTTTTGCGACCTTGTTTGTTTTGGTTTGTTAGTTTTTTCTCTCTTTCTTTTCCTTCTTCTTTTCTTTAACACCATATTTTTAAAATTCCAAACTCTACTCTAGATTTTTAATTTTTGCTTTTATGTATTTGTTACCAATTTTTTACCTTTAAGAACCCAATCTTCAGTACCCATTTTTCACTAGGGAAAGAGATTACTGGCTTAACTGCTGTCTCTCCCTTTGGACTCTCCTTTTTCTCCACCAGGTCGCCTGTGTTTCCTCCCTAACCCCTCTCTACTCTACCCAACTCTGAATTTCTGTGTGTTCCAGATGATGGAGAACACTTAGGGAATTGATTACTGGCTGGATCTGTCTCCCTCCTTTTCATTCCCCCCTTTTATCCTTCTGGCCATCTCTGTCTCCTTCCTCCATCTTCTCTTCTCTGTATAACTCCATGAACATCTCTGAGCGGTCCAGTTGTGGAGTGCACATAAGGCAGTGATTATTGGCTAGCCCACTCTCTCCACTGTTGATTCCACCTCATCTCATTCGGGTCACCTCTAACTCCCTACTCCCTCTTCTCTTCTCCATGTAATGCTGTGAACCTCTCTGTGTGACCCTCATGGTAGAGAAACTTTTCATCTTTAATGTAGGTGTTTTATCAATGGTGCTGTATCGAAGGAGAAGTTTTGAAACTACTGTAAAAATAAGACCAATAACTGGAAGCAGGAGGCTTAAATCCAAACCCTGACTCCAGGGAACTCCTGACACCAGGGAACATTAATTGACAGAAGCTCATCAAACGCCTCCATACCTACACTGAAACCAAGCACCACACAAGGGCCAACAAGTTCCAGGGCAAGACATACCAAGCAAATTCTCCAGCAACAAAGGAACACAGACCTGAGCTTCAAGATACAGGCTGCCCAAAGTCACCCCAAAACCATAGACATCTCATAACTCATTACTGGACACTTCATTGCACTCCAGAAAGAAGAAATACAGCTCCATCCACCAGAACACGAACACAAGCTTCCCTAACCAGGAAAACTTGACGAGCCACCTGTAAAAACCCACACACAGTGAGGAAACACCACAATAAAGAGAACTTCACAAACTGCCAGAATACAGAAAGGACACCCCAAACTCAGCAATTTAAACAAGATGAAGAGACAGAGGAATACCCAGCAGATAAAGGAACAGGATAAATGCCCACCAAACCAAACAAAAGAGGAAGAGATAGGGAATCTATCGGATAAAGAATTCTGAATAATTATAGTGAAATTGATCAAAAATCTTGAAATCAAAATGGAATCACAGATAAATAGCCTGGAGACAAGGATTGAGAAGATGCAAGAAAGGTTTAATAAGGACCTAGAAGAAATAAAAAAGAGTCAATATATAATGAATAATGCAATAAATGAAATTAAAAACTCGCTGGAGGTGACAAATAGTAGAATAACAGAGGCAGAAGATAGGATTAGTGAACTAGAAGATAGAATGGCAGAAATAAATGAATCAGAGAGGATAAAAGAAAAACGAATAAAAAGAAATGAGGACAATCTCAGAGACCTCCAGGACAATATTAAACGCTACAACATTCGAATCATAGGGGTCCCAGAAGAAGAAGACAAAAAGAAAGACCATGAGAAAATTCTTGAGGAGATAATAGTTGAAAACTTCCCTAAAATGGGGAAGGAAATAATCACCCAAGTCCAAGAAACCCAGAGAGTCCCAAACAGGATAAACCCAAGGCAAAACACCCCAAGACACATATTAATCAAATTAACAAAGATCAAACACAAAGAACACATATTAAAAGCAGCAAGGGAAAAACAACAAATAACACACAAGGGAATTCCCATAAGGATAACAGCTGATCTTTCAATAGAAACTCTTCAAGCCAGGAGGGAATGGCAAGACATACTTAAAATGATGAAAGAAAATAACCTACAGCCCAGATTATTGTACCCATCAAGGATCTCATTCAAGTATGAAGGAGAAATCAAAAGCTTTTCAGACAAGCAAAAGCTGAGAGAATTCTGCACCACCAAACCAGCTCTCCAGCAAATACTAAAGGATATTCTCTAGACAGGAAACACAAAAACGGTGTATAAATTCAAACCCAAAACAATAAAGTAAATGGAAACGGAATCATACTTATCAGTAATTACTTTAAACGTAAATGGGTTGAATGCCCCAACCAAAAGACAAAGACTGGCTGAATGGATACAAAAACAAGACCCCTACATATGTTGTCTACAAGAGACCAACCTCAGAGCAGGGGTCACATACAGACTGAAAGTGAAGGGCTGGAAAAAGATTTTCCATGCAAATAGCGACCAAAAGAAATCAGGAGTAGCAATACTCATATCAGATAAAATAGACTTTAAAACAAAGGCTGTGAAAAGAGACAAAGATGGTCACTACATAATGATCAAAGGATAGATCAACTAAACAGAAAATTAACAAGGAAACACAAACTTTAAACGATACAATAGACCAGTTAGACCTAATTGATATCTATAGGACATTTCATCCCAAAACAATGAATTTCACCTTTTTCTCAGGCACACATGGAACCTTCTCCAGGATAGATCACATCCTGGGCCATAAATCTAGCCTTGGTAAATTCAAAAAAATAGAAATCATTCCAAGCGTCTTTTCTGACCACAATGCAGTAAGATTAGATCTCAATTACAGGAGAAAAACTATTAAAAATTTCAACATATGGAGGCTGAACAACACCCTGCTGAATAACCAACAAATCACAGAAGAAATCAAAAAAGAAATAAAAATTTGCATAGAAATGAATGAAAATGAAAACACAACGACCCAAAACCTGTGGGACACTGTAAAAGAAGTCCTAAGGGGAAAGTTCATAGCAATACAGGCATACCTCAAGAAACAAGAAAACAGTCAAATAAATAACCGAACTCTACACCTAAAGCAACTAGAAAAGGAAGAAATGAAGAACCCCAGGGTTAGTAGAAGGAAAGAAATCTTAAAAATTAGGGCAGAAATAAATGCAAAAGAAAAAAAGAGACCATAGTAAAAATCAACAAAACCAAAACCTGGTTCTTTGAAAGGATAAATAAAATTGACAAATCATTAGCCAGACTCATCAAGAAACAAAGGGAGAATAATCAAATCAATAAAATTAGAAATGAAAATGGAGAGATCGCAACAGACAACACAGAAATACAAAGGATCATAAGAGACTACTATCAACAATTATATGCCAATAAAATGGACAACGTGGAAGAAATGGACAAATTCTTAGAAAAGTACAACTTTCCAAAACTGGACCAGGAAGAAATAGAAAATCTTAACAGACCCATCACAAGCATGGAAATTGAAACTGTAATCAAAAATCTTCCAGCAGACAAAAGCCCAGGCCCAGACGGCTTCACAGCTGAATTCTACCAAAAATTTAGAGAAGAGCTAACACCTATCCTGCTCAAACTCTTCCAGAAAATTGCAGAGGAAGGTAAACTTCCAAACTCATTCTATGAGGCCACCATCACCCTAATACCAAAACCTGACAAAGATCCCACAAAAAAAGAAAACTACAGGCCAATATCACTGATGAACATAGATGCAAAAATCCTTAACAAAATTCTAGCAATCAGAATCCAACAATACATTAAAAAGATCATACACCATGACCAAGTGGGCTTGATCCTAGGGATGCAAGGATTCTTCAATATCCACAAATCAATCAATGTAATACACATTAACAAACTGAAAAATAAAAACCATATGATTATCTCAATAGATGCAGAGAAAGCCTTTGACGAAATTCAACATCCATTTATGATAAGAACTCTCCAGAAAGCAGGAATAGAAGGAACATACCTCAACATAATAAAAGCTATATATGACAAACCCACAGCAAACATTATCCTCAATGGTGAAAAATTGAAAGAATTCCCTGTAAAGTCAGGAACAAGACAAGGGTGCCCACTTTCACCATTACTATTCAACATAGTTTTGGAAGTTTTGGCCACAGCAATCAGAGCAGAAAAAGAAATAAAAGGAATCCAAGTTGGAAAAGAAGAAGTAAAACTCTCACTATTTGCAGATGACATGATCCTCTACATAGAAAACCCTAAAGACTCCACCAGAAAATTACTAGAACTAATCAATGATTATAGTAAAGTTGCACCATATAAAATCAACACACAGAAATCCCTTTCATTATTATACACTAATAATGAGAAGACAGAAAGAGAAATTAAGGAAACAATTCCATTCACCATTGCAATGGAAAGAATAAAATACTTAGGAATATATCTACCTAGAGAAACTAAAGACCTATATATAGAAAACTATAGAACACTGGGGAAAGAAATCAAAGAGGACACTAATAGATGGAGAAGTATACCATGTTCATGGATTGGAAGAATCAATATAGTTAAAATGAGTATACTACCCAAAGCAATTTACAGATTCAATGCAATCTCTATCAAGCTACCAATGGTATTCTTCACAGAGCTAGAACAAATAATTTCACAATTTGTATGGAAATACAAAAAACCTTGAATAGCCAAAGCTATCTTGAGAAAGAAGAATGGAACTGGAGGAATCAACCTGCCTGACTTCAGGCTCTACTACAAAGCCACAGTTATCAAGACAGTATGGTACTGGCACAAAGACAGAAATATTGATCAATGGAACAAAACAGAAAGCCCAGAGATAAATCCACGTACATATGGACATCTTATCTTTGACAAAGGAGGCAAGAATATAC
The DNA here is from genome assembly GCF_027580195.1 of Bos mutus. Taxonomy (NCBI): domain Eukaryota; kingdom Metazoa; phylum Chordata; class Mammalia; order Artiodactyla; family Bovidae; genus Bos; species Bos mutus. The sequence continues at coordinate 49,399,777 of NC_091639.1, read as the reverse complement.
AATGGATTAAAGACAATCTCTTTAACAAGTGGTGCTGGGAAATCTGGTCAACCACTTGTAAAAGAATGAAACTAGAACACTTTCTAACACCATACACAAAAATAAACTCAAAATGGATTAAAGATCTCAACATAAGACCAGAAACTATAAAACTCCTAGAGGAGAACATAGGCAAAACACTCTCTGACATACATCACAGCAGGATCCTCGATGACCCACCTCCCAGAATATTGGAAATAAAAGCAAAAATAAACAAATGGGACCTAATTAAACTTAAAAGCTTCTGCACAACAAACGAAACTATAAGCAAGGTTAAAAGGCAGCCTTCAGAATTGGAGAAAATAATAGCAAATGAAGCAACTGACAAACAACTAATCTCAAAAATATACAAGCAACTCCTACAGCTCAACTCCAGAAAAGTAAATGACCCAATCAAAAAATGAGCCAAAGAACTAAATAGACATTTCTCCAAAGAAGACATACAGATGGCTAACAAACACATGAAAAGATGCTCAACATCACTCATTATCAGAGAAATGCAAATCAAAACCACTATGAGGTACCATTTCACACCAGTCAGAATGGCTGCGATCCAAAAGTCTACAAGCAATAAATGCTGGAGAGGGTGTGGAGAAAAGGGAACTCTCTTACACTGTTGGTGGGAATGCAAACTAGTACAGCCACTATGGAGAACAGTGTGGAGATTCCTTAAAAAAACTAGAAATAGAACTGCCTTGTGATCCAGCAATCCCACCTCTGGGCATACACACTGAGGAAACCAGAACTGAAAGAGACACGTGTACCCCAATGTTCACTGCAGCACTGTTTATAATAGCCAAGACATGGAAGCAACCTAGATGCCCATCAGCAGATAACTGGATAAGAAAGCTGTGGTACATATACACAATGGAGTATTACTCAGCCATTAAAAAGAATACATTTGAATCAGTTCTAATGAGGTGGATGAAACTGGAGCCTATTATACAGAGTGAAGAAAGCCAGAAAGAAAAATACCAATACAGTATACTAATTCATATATATGGAATTTAGAAAGATGCTAACAATAACCCTGTGTACAAGACAGCAAAAGAGACACTGATGTATAGAACAGTCTTATGGACTCTTGCAGAGGGAGAGGGTGGGGAGATTTGGGAGAATGGCATTGAAACATGTATAATACCATGTATGAAACGAGTTGCCAGTCCAGGTTCGATGCACGATACTGGGTGCTTGGGGCTAGTGCACTGGGACGACCCAGAGGGATGGTATGGGGAGGGAGGAGGGAGGAGGGTTCAGGATGGGGAACACGTGTATACCTGTGGTGGATTCATTTTGATATTTGGCAAAACTAATACAATTTGTAAAGTTTAAAAATAAAATAAAATTTAAAAAAAACAAATAAATATTTTAAAAAATTAGAAATGAAAAAGGAGAGGTTACAACAGACTTGCAGAAATATAAGGGATTATAAGAGAATATTGTGAACAAGTATATGGCAATAAAATATATAACCTGGAATAAATGGACACATTCTTAGAAAAGTTGAATCTTTCAACACTGAACCAGGAAGAAATAGAAATTATGAACAACCCAATTATAAGCACTGAAATTGAAGCTGTGATTAAAAAAAAAAAAAAAAAAAAACTCCCCCAAAACAAAAGCCCAGGACCAGATGGCTTCACAGAAGTCTATCAAACATTTAGAAAAGAGCTAATGCCTATCCTTCTAAAAGTCTTTCAAAAAATTGCAGAGGAAGGAACACTTCCAAATTCATTCTTCGAGGCTACCATCATCCTGATACCAAAACCAGATGAAGACAACACACAAAAAAAGGAAACTACAGGCCAACATCACTGATGAACATAGATGCAAAAATCCTCAACAAAATTTTAGCAAACAGAATTGAGCAACACATCAAAAAGCTCATACACCATGATGAGGTTGGTATTATTCCAGAGATGCAAGCATTCTTCAATATATGCAAATCAAACAATGTGATACACTATATTAATAAACAAAGATAAAAACCACATGATCATCTCAATAGATGCAGATAAAGCCTTTGACAAAATTAAGCACCTATTTATGATTAAAGTTCTTCAAAAAATGGGCATAGAAGGAACCTACCTCGACATAGTAAAGGCCCGGTATGATAAGCCTACAGCAAAAATTATTCTCAATGGTGAAAAACTGAAAGCATTCCCCCTAAGATCAGGATCACGACAAAACTGTCCACTTTCACCACTATTATTCAACATAGTTCTAGAAATCCAAGTGACAGCAATCAGAGAAGAAAAAGAAATAAAAAAGAATCCAGATCAGAAAAGAAGAACTAAAGCTCTCACTGTTTGCAGAGAACATGATACTGCACATAGAAAACCCTAAAGATAGTATCAGAAAACTATTACAGCTAATAAGTGAATTTAGCAAAGTTGTGGGATACAAAATCAATACGGAGAACTCAGTTGCATTTCTAGATATTAACACTGAAAATCAGAAAGAGCAATTAAAGAATCAATCCCATTCACCACTGCAAAAAAAAGCATTAGATATCTAGGAATAAACGTAGGCATCTGGTCCAATCACTACATGGGAAATAGAAGGGGAAACAGTGGAAACAGTGTCAGACTTTATTTTGGGGGGCTCCAAAATCACTGCAGATGGTGATTGCAGCCATGAAATTAAAAGATGCTTACTCCTTGGAAGGAAAGTTATGACCAATCTAGATAGCATATTCAAAAGCAAAGACATTACTTTGCCAAAAAAGGTCCATCTAGTCAAGGCTATGATTTTTCCAGTGGTCATGTATGGATGTGAGAGTTGGACTGTGAGGAAAGTTGAGAACCAAAGAACTGAGGCTTTTGAACTGTGGTGTTGGAGGACTCTTGAGAGTCTCTTGGACTACAGGGAGATTCAACCAATCCATTCTAAAGGAGATCAGCCCTGGGATTTCTTTGGAAGGAATGATGCTAAAGCTGAAACTCCAATACTTTGGGCACCTCATGCAAAGAGTTGGCTCATTGAAAGAGACTCTGATCCTGGGAGGGATTGGGGGCAGAAGGAGAAGGGGACAACAGACGATGAGACGGCTGGATGCCATCACCAACTCGATGGACATGAGTTTGGGTGAACTCGGGGAGTCGGTGCTGGACAGGGAGGCCTGGCGTGCTGTGATTCATGGGGTTGCAAAGAGTCAGACACGATTGAGTGACTGAACTGAACTGAAGGAGATGAAAGAACTACACACATAAAATTATAAGACACTAATGAAAAAAATCAAAGATGACATAAACAGATGGAGGGATATTCATTGTTCCTGGGTAGAAAGAATCAATATTTTGAGAATGACTATACTATCAAATGATATCTACTGATTCTATTAGATCTCTATAAAATTTCCAATGGCATTTTTCACAGAACTGGAACAAAAAAATTCAGAATTCATATGGAAACACAAAAGACCCCGAATAGCCAAAGCAGTCTTGAAAAAGGAGATTGGAGCTGGAGAGAACAAGCTTAATGACTTCAGGTTATACTACAAAGCTACAGTCATCAAGACAGTATGGTACTGGCACAAAAATAGAAATATAGACCAAATAAACAAGATAGAAAGCTCAGAAATAAACTCATCCATCTATGGGTACTTTATTTTTGACAAATGGAGCAAGAATATTCAATGGGGCAAAGACAGCCTCTTCAATAAATGGTGCTGGGAATACTGGACAGCCATATGTAAAAGAGTGAAAGTAGAACACTTCCTAATTCCATACACAAAGATAAACTCAAAATGGATTAAAAACCTAAATGTAAGATCAGAAACTAGAAAACTTTTAGAGGAAAACATAGGCAAAACACTCGATGACATAAATCAATGCAAGATCGCCTATGATCCACCTCCTAGAGTAATACAAATAAAAACAAAAGTAAACAACTGGGACCTGATTAAACTTAAAAGCTTTTTCACATCAAAGGAAACTCTAAGCAATGTGGAAAAAAAAAAAAAAAAAAAAAAAAAAAAAAACCTCAGAATGGGAAAAAAAACAATAGCAAATGAAACAACTGACAAAGGATTAATTTCCAAAATATACAAGCAGCTCATGCAACTCAATACCAGAAAAATAAACAACCTAATCAAAAAGTGGGGAAAAGGCCTAAACCTAAAGACTATTCTTCTCCAAAGAATACATACAGATGGCTAACAAACACATGAAAAGATGCTCAACGTTGCTCATTATACAGTTCAGTTCAGTTCAGTCACTCAGTCGTGTCCGACTCTTTGCAAACCCATGAATCGCAGCACGCCAGGCCTCCCTGTCCATCACCAACTCCCAGAGTTCACTCAGACTCATGTCCATTGAGTCAGTGATGCCATCCAGCCATCCCATCCTCTGTCGTCCCCTTCTCCTCCTGCCCTCAACCCCTCCCAGAATCAGAGTCTTTTCCAATGAGTCAACTCTTCGCATGAGGTGGCCAAAGTACTGGAGCTTCAGCTTCAGCATCATTCCTTCCAAAGAAATCCCAGGGCTGATTTTCAGAATGGACTGGTTGGATCTCCTTGCAGTCCAAGGGACTCTCAAGAGTCTTCTCCAACACCACAGTTAAAAAGCATCACTTCTTTGGTGCTCAGCCTTCTTCACAGTCCAACTCTCACATCCATACATGACCACTGGAAAAACCATAGCCTTGACTAGATGGACCTTTGTTGGCAAAGTAATGTCTCTGCTTTTGAATATGCTATCTAGGTTGGACATAACTTTCTTTCCAAGGAGTAAGCGTCTTTTAATGTCATGGCTCCAGTCACCATCTGCAGTGATTTGGAGCCCAGAAAAATAAAGTCTGACACTGTTTCCCCCGTTTCCCCATCTATTTCCCACGAAGTGATGGGACCCGATGCCATGATCTTCGTTTTCTGAGTGTTGAGCTTTAAGCCAGCTTTTTCACTCTCCTCTTTCACCTTCATCAAGAGGCTTTTTAGTTCCTCTTCACTTTCTGCCATAAGGGTGGTGTCATCTGCATATCTGAGGTTATTGATATTTCTCCTGGCAATCTTGATTCCAGCTTGTGCTTCTTCCAGCCCAGCATTTCTCATGTACTCTGCATATAAGTTAAATAAGCAGGGTGACAATATACAGCCTTGATATACTCCTTTTCCTATTTGGAACCTGTCTATTGTTCCATGGCCAGTTCTAACTGTTGCTTCCATATGACCCAACAATTCTACCCCTAGCCATATACCTTGAGGAAACCAAAACTGAAAGAGTCACATGTATCCCATTGTTCACTGCAGCACTATTTACAGTAGCTAGAACATGGAATCTACCTAGATGTCCATCATTAGATGAATGGATAAAGAATTTTTGGCATATATACACAGTGAAATATTACTCAGCCATAAAAAGAATGCATTTGAGTCAGTTCTAATGAGGTGGATGAACCTAGAACCATTATACAGAGTGAAGTGAGTCAGAAAGAGAAAGATAAATACCGTATTCTAACACATATATATGGAATCTAGAAAAATGGTACTAATTTATTTACAGGGCAACAATGGAGAAACAGCCATAGAGAATAGACTTATGAACATGGGGAGAGGGGAGGAGAGGGTGAGATGTATAGAAAGAGTAACATGGAAACTTACGTCAGCATATATGAAATAGATAGCCAATGAGAATTTGCTGTATGGCTCAGGACACTCAAACAGAGGCTCTGTATCAAACTAGGGGGGTGGGATGGGGAGGGATATGGGAGGGAGTTTCAAAAGGGAGGATATATATGTATACCTGTGGCTGATTCATGTTGAGGTTTTACAGAAAACAGCAAAATTCTATAAAGCAATTATCCTTCAAAAATTAATTAAAAAAAAAAAAATGAAAAACCATAGCTTTGACAAGACGAACCTTTATCAGCAAAGTAATGTCTCTACTAATACTAATGATGGTTTTAAACAGCAGTCTCATTGATGGTGAGCCACAAAGAGATGATCTGGCCACCTGTAGACAGTCATGTGATCAGAGCCTTAGCAGGGAAGGAAGAAAATTGTGAAGAGTGAATTGCTCTGTAGTGTCATTTATAATAAAGGGAAACTTGTCTAAGAAATTTTATCTTAAAGTGAAGAACTCCTTTGATATTTGCACCATAAACTTATCATGGTCCTGTTATTTTGCTACTGAGACACTTAAACTTTTGTTTAAGAGGAATCAATTGTTTAAAATTAAAGCAGAGAGCAGCAGCCTTTGAATGTTTGGATGGAGATATCAAAGACTAGTGTCAGAGATTATCAGCCAAGTGTTCAACTTTGTATGTATTCATTGCATTATTTATAGAAAAAAATGAAAATATGACAGGTTTTAATAAAATATGTTTTTTTAAGAGATAATATCTCCTTTTACTTATTATCAACAGTATGCTATTAAAGGTATAGTTAGGATATCTGCAAAATTTATAATATTTTTCTCCTTTTGTGGAAACTAATGTCTCTCCATATGACACTTGGAGCTGAGTCCCCAGGAACCGTGCTTGTATCCATGAACTTGTATCAGTGAACTTCACACCTGAACCACCCATGTCACTGGTGGCTAATGAGTGTGGATCCCAGATCTGATTTCCTGAAACTCTTGTTCTATAGTCATAGACACCTGGCATGCCCAAGTGAATATGATTCTCCTACCTAAGTATCTGAATTCTATTCAGCCAGCCAGCCAGTATCTGCAGGTGAGGAGAACTGGACGTGTAGATGTGGCAGTCCTAGGGTGGACGTATTTCACCACGAGCTGAGCCAAGTTGACCAGAGAAGCCAAATATCCAGTCTGTATGTTAGCATAGGATGAAAACATATGGGCACATAAAATAGAGAGGAAATGTGGGGAGACAATCCAGTGCCTCAGTCTAGCTGTTTCTTCAGCCCTGATGGCATTCCTATTACTGGACTTCATGACACCTGATAAAAGCAATGCTCACATGCTGAGGTGTAGGGAAGTCATTCTGGCCTATAAACGTTAACTTGACTTTTTTGCTAACTAGAACAGTCAGTTTGATAACATACATTGTATATCTGCTTTAATTATTAAAGAAAAGAGTGCATTGACCAGAAGTAAAAAAATGTCCAAGTTTACAATAAGATTAAATGCTTCCCTTCCCAGGACACCAGTGTTAGTCCTGCTGGTTGATAAGATTCCCTTTGCATGTGCCAAGGCCATGCTGACTACCTGTGTATATGTTGATCTGGCTTTTCAGAAAACTTGAAGGGAAGAATCTCTAAATTGTTTGGTGCTCCTTCCTCCGACAAGACATAAAACTATGCTGAAAACCCTGCTTATCCTGAACAGTTCTTGAGAGTAATCTTGGAAGCTGTCTTCTGGGTTATTGTCTTAAGTTTGGCTCAAATAAAACTCTATTTTATTCCTATTATAGATAGTTTAGTGAATGTTTTCATCAACACAGCACCCCCCAGGTTTGTTTGTTCACTTATTTATTTATCATTAAAAGAAGATGATAGAGCTTCTCTATTTGAAAACAACTAATTTGCCCAGTTAATTTACAAAAAGTACCTAAATATTTGTGACTTCAGTGGGTCCATAATTTACCTAGGGAGAAACTGTAGAGTATGATACATAATGAAATTTTTATAATAGTTACTTCTTATTTACTGTCTATAATCTTCAGGGTACTCATGAATACTCATGTTTTAAGTGCTTATGGATGTTTATTTCTAATATTCAGTGCAGTCTTGTGAGGCTGAAATGATTATCCCCATTTTATAGAAGAGGAAATCCAGGACCCAGAGTGTTCTAAATTACACAGCTAGTGACACAGTTAGAATTCAAACTGTGGGATGCTGCTTTCTGTTTTGAAAGTCAGGTAAGGTCCACCCAGCAACACTACAGACTTTCCTGAAAGCCAAACACCACTAGCTCTCCAATGACCTTTCCATTCCCTCCACCCCCACCACCCTGTACTCAATTCAACAAATGACACCTCAATTTTATCTGGTTGGTAAGTTTAACCTGCGTTTCACAAAACTTCACAAAGTTATCTTTTACTCCTTTCTGTTTACACACATTCTCCCTCTGTGCCATCATCAAATCCTTCTAGATCATTTCCATAGACTCAGAATAGATCTCTTCTCACCCCTCTGAGCCTTGTTCTGTCCATGGGGATGTCACTAGCCTCCTTGTTTCTATTCCTGCGTCCATCTCATTGTATATTCTGTCCACTGCAATGTGTACAGAAGAAATCTTTTAAAACATAAACCTGCTCATGTGGCTTTCCTGCCTCAAACTCTCCAACAGCAACATGAATTGGCCTGCCCCACCCTTGTCCTTCTCTGTCTCCCCCACATACTCTCTAGCTCTGATGTTTTCCTAGCTGACCCCCAAACATTTTGAGCAGATTCTTCCCAGTGCCTTTCTGCTTGCTGTTTCCTTAACCATGGATGTGCTTATACAGATGCAGACCCTTGATCTAGACTCAGAGGTTTACTGAAACCTGAATGAATGAACAATTGATACTTTAAGTTTTAAAAAAATCAGATTTACAAGGCTCGACATACTTTCTTTACTTACTATAAGAACCATCCTCCTAAAATTTCCAATTCAGAATATAACCTTTTTCAGAATATACTCATGTTTCCATAAAATCTTTATGCCTTTGCAGCTTACTGCTTTTGCCTTGCATTCCTTGATTTATTCACTACAAATTGGAATGAATGTGAAAGGCCACAATGCTTTTGTAGCTACATGAAAGACTACAGTTTTTCAAATCTTGTTCTCTTTTATTGTGCCATATAAGTGCTGTAAATTTATTTATTGATAACAATGTTGACTACTATTTCTCTCTTTTAATTTTTGAGATAAAGATCTGACTGTTTAGCTTTCTGTTTGGTAGACAAAAACATCATAGTGTCCATACACATGAATGTGGTAGACCTAGTTCCTCAGAGATTAAAAAAAGAAGAAAAACAAAACAAAATAAAACAATTCCACTGTCCCTATTGTGGATTATTCATTCATTCATTTAAAAAGCACTTATTTCTGAAGCAGTACATATGTCTTACTGAAGAGACAGTAGGACCAGGACCAGGTTCTAAGTTTCTAGACCTATGGGCTTGTTCAGAAGGTAGAATACAACATCGGCTGCAGATTTTTCAATTTTTCAGACTAAGATTTTAAATATTGATAGCTGATGTTGTACAAAAGATACTTAGATGAACACATTTCCATTTTCCCATAGAAATGGATCGTTAAACTTAATATTTTTCTTCACTCTTAGAGACATTATTCCATGTTTCATACTTAATCAGTAACTTTCCTAAAAACTAACATGCTCTAACCATTAAAGTTCTTAGAGATGCCTAGCAAACATTTTTACTTTATTTTAGGATTAAGTTTTGCTTGATTATTGACCAATTCATAAAATATTTATATGCTTTCAATGAATAGAATGTGATGCTAACTGTCCCTGAAGAGTTTATATAACTAATAATTCACAAAGGACAGTGTATCTATGTTAGAATGAAGCAAACACCTAGGTTAGTGGATGGACATCTTGGAGAGGTTAAAGGCAAAATGTATCTGTTTCATAGGATGATAATCTGGTTGTGTCAATTCAATCAAACTTTTACAGTGGACTTATTATAGTTCCAAAAGTGAATAGGAAACTACCCCTTTTAACAAGTTTCACAATCCAGTAGGAGAAATGGAGACAGAAAGTAAAACATGTGATCAGCAGAAAGTTAACAACTCAGGTGAAAGGTTCAAAGGGAGTGTAACGTAATACAGAGGATTAGAAGGGGAAGAGGTACTTAGAGACACTGCAATTCATATATTCATTCTGTACTGAGCTCTGAATTCACACCTGCCAATTCCTTATCTTTCATACACTCAGAGAGTAGGATATTTAAATGAAAAACCAACCACATGGTCTTAAATTACTAACAAAGTTTGTAATATAATCACATTATATTTGTCAAATATTTCTGAGTTATATTCATCTTTATCATGTCCCAGGAGAATCTTCTACATAATGACTATTCACATTATGTTCATAATTATTTCTTTTTGAAATGACTCAAGTCTTCTAAATATAAGAAAACCCCAAGATAGTTTGTTTCTTAAAATGTAAGCTATTTAACTGGTAATAACAAGTGATGGAACCTGTACAATGAAAGCTTTTTACAAAATGGCCTCATTTAAATGCACTACTACATTCTGTTGCAAATGACACTTGTTTCCTGCAACAAACATCATCTACTATACTGATGGTATATGAATGTCTTTGAAGATTAGCTTGATGCTCAACCAGTTTAACTCCTCCTAACAACTGATTTCTCAAGAGTACTTACATACGCTTCATACCCCTTGTGGGCTGGCAGAGGGGGTGCCCTGTATCCTGGCATGGTGGGTGACCCCCGGGCTCGCGGGGTAGGAACGCCTCTCGCTATAGGGGGCACTGGAAGAGCACCACGGGTCACAGTGGTCCCTCGAGGGGTGAGAATGCCTCGTCCAGGTGGTGGGGGAGGAGGAATGGCTCCCCCACGTCCCCTAGGAGAAACAGGCCAAGTACAGATGAGAAACAAGTGATGAGAGAAAGGAATTAAAGCTGGTGAATTTCTCATCTTACAGGCTGTATACAATGGGAAGAAAACCACATTAATTTCTGTATGTCTGAGAGTGTGAGTGTGTGTGTTTAATGGAGATTCTTTAAGATATAAAGCATTTTGACCTCCACAGAATGTTTTGTAAATATTGGGTATGACTTAGTTATCATGAAAACCGTATAAAATACTTTGATATTTTTTATAACACTAAAAATTTAAAGCAAAACAACCAAAAATTAACCCACTCTGATTTCTATTCCAAGTTTACCAAAAAGGCGAAAATGAGAGCAATGTCTAATATATGACTCACTGGTCCATTCAGAGCACCTAATTTTCAATGTCTCCTCCATGCTGGAGGTAACTGACAGTGATAGGTAATTTTGTCACTAAAGAAAAAAAAAAAAAAAAAAAAGCTGTATGCACTTTGACAATACTTGGAGCTAAGGGTATCATTCTGCTTATTATAGTAGCTTAGATTTAATTTAAGGTCACTTGAATCACAACTCATTGTCACTGATTTATTGTTATGCATGTAACCCTTTAAACAGCAGAGTCTCTGATATAATTTATTTCCTGGGGTAACTATGGTGCTAGTGAACACATGCGGACTCTGCTATAAAAATAATAACTGAGTACCTTGTACTGTAGTGCTGGACACAAAAGTAACTTGTACTAAAAGCATGAGATCAAATGGCTGCAGTTAATTGTTAAGTATTATGAGGCCTTTGGAAAGGTTGAATGTTTGTCTAAAATCTTTGGGCAAAACCATCATTATTTCACTTTTTATTTTGTCTGAAATTATGGCCTTCAGAAAGCACTACTTTCAGCAAGATCACTAAGCCTTTTAGGAAAATGATGATAATGGGATGTAGAATGGGAAAGACTAGAGGTCTCTTCAAGAAAATTAAAGGGAAATTTTCAGGCAAAAATGGGCACAATAAAGGACAGAAATGGTATGGACCTAACAGAAGCAGAAGATACTAAGAAGAGTTGACAAGAAAGCACAGAAGAACTATACAAAAAAGATTTTCATGATCCAGATAACCACAATGGTGTGACCACTCATCTAGAGCCAGGCATCCTGGAATTCAAAGTCAAGTGGGCCTTAGGAAGCATCACTATGAACAAAGCTAGTGGAGGTGATGGAATTCCAGTTGAGCTATTTCAAATCCTAAAAGATGATGCTGTTAAAGTGTTGCACACAACATGCCAGCAAATGTGGAATATTCAGCTTTGGCCACAAGACTGCAAAAGGTCAGTTTTCATTCCAATCCCAAATAAAGACAATACCATAGGATACTCAACTACCACACAGTTGCACTCATTTCACATGTTAGCAAAGAAATGCTCAAAATTCTGCAAGCAAGGCTTCAACAGTACATGAACTTCTAGATGTTCAGGCTGGATTTAGAAAAGGCAGAAGAATCAGAGATCAAATTGCCAACATCTGTTGGATCATCAAAAAAGCAAGAGTGTTCCAGAACAACATCTATTTCTGCTTTATTAACTATGCCAAAGCCTTTGACTGTGTGGATCACAATAAACTGTGGGAAATTCTTCAAAAGATGGGAATACCAGACCAACTCACCTGCCTCCTGAGAAATCTGTATGCAGGTCAGGAAGCAGCAGTTAGAATTGGACAGAACAACTGACTGGTTCCAAATAGGTAAAGGAGTACATCAAGGCTGTATATTGTCCCCCTGATTTTTTAACTTATATGCAAAATACATCATGATAAATGCTGTGCTGGATGAAGCACAAGCTGGAATCAAGATTTCCGGGAAAATATCAATAACCCCAGATATGCAGATGACACCACCCTTATGGCAGAAAGCAAAGAAGAACTAAAGAGCCTCTTGATGAACGTGAAAGAGGAGAGTGAAAAAGTTGACTTAAAGCTCAACATTCAGAAAACTAAGATCATGACATCTGGTCCCATTCAGAACAGATAAGATCAGATCAGTCACTCAGTCCTGTCTGACTCTTTGTGACCCCATGAATCGCAGCATGCCAGGCCTCCCTGTACATCACCAACTCCCAGAGTTCACTGAGACTCACGTCCATCGAGCCAGTGATGCCATCCAGCCATCTCATCCTCTGTCATCCCCTTCCCCTCTTACCCCCAATCCCTCCTAGCATCAGAGTCTTTTCCAATGAGTCAGCTCTTCGCATGAGGTGGCCAAAGTACTGGAGTTTCAGCTTCAGCATCATTCCTTCCAAAGAAATCCCAGGGCTGATCTCCTTCAGAATGGACTGGTTGGATCTCCTTGCGTCCAAGAGACTCTCAAGAGTCTTCTCCAACACCACAGTTCAAAAGCATCAATTCTTCGGCGCTCAGCCTTCTTCACAGTCCAACTCTCACATCCATACATAACCACAGGAAAAACCATAGCCGTGACTAGATGAACCTTTGTTGGCAAAGTAATGTCTCTGCTTTTGAATATGCTATCTAGGTTGGTCAACTTTCCTTCCAAGGAGTAAGCATCTTTTAATTTCATGGCTGCAGTCACCATCTGTAGTGATTTTGGAGCCCAGAAAAATAAAGTGTGCCACTGTTTCCACTGTTTCCCCATCTATTTCCCATGAAGTGATGGGACCAGATGCCATGATCTTCGTTTTCTGAATGTTGAGCTTTAAGCCAACTTTTTCACTCTCTACTTTCACTTTCATCAAGAGGCTTTTTAGTTCCTCTTCACTTTCTGCCATAAGGGTGGTGTCATCTGCATATTTGAGGTTATTGATATTTCTCCCGGCAATCTTGATTCCAGCTTGTGTTTCTTCCAGCCCAGCGTTTCTCATGATGTACTCTGCATAGAAGTTAAATAAACAGGGTGACAATATGCAGCCTTGACGTACTCCTTTTTCTATTTGGAACCAGTCTGTTGTTCCATGTCCATTTCTAACTGTTGCTTCCTGACCTGCATACAAATTTCTCAAGAGGTAGATCAGGTGGTCTGGTATTCCCATCTCTTTCAGAATTTTCCACAGTTTATTGTGATCCACACAGTCAAAGGCTTTGGCATAAATAGATGTTTTTAATAAAGCAGAAATAGATGTTTTTCTGGAACTCTCTTGCTTTTTCCATGATCCAGTGGATGTTAGCAATTTGATCTCTGGTTCCTCTGCCTTTTCTAAAACCAGCTTGAACATCAGGAAGTTCACGGTTCACATATTGCTGAAGCCTGGCTTGGAGAATTTTGAGCATTACTTTACTAGCATGTGAGATGAGTGCAATTGTGTGGTAGTTTGAGCATTCTCTGGCATTGCCTTTCTTTGGGATTGGAATGAAAACTGACCTTTTCCAGTCCTGTGGCCACTGCTGAGTTTTCCAAATTTTCTGGCATATTGAGTGCAGCACTTTCACAGCATCGTCTTTCAGGATTTGTAATAGCTCAACTGGCATTCTATCACCTCCACTAGCTTTGTTCATAGTGATGCTTTCTAAGGCCCACTTGACTTCACATTCCAGGATGTCTGGCTCTAGGTCAGTGATCACACCATTGTGATTATCTGGGTCGTGAAGATCTTTTTCGTACAGTTCTGTGTATTCTTGCCATCTGGTCCCATTACATCATGGCAAATAGATCAGGAAACAATGAAAACAGTGACACACATTATTTTTAGGCTCCAAAATAAAAAATTAGGCAAAAATTAGTCTATATTTCCATAGTGACTGAAGGCATGTAATTAAAAGATGCTTACTCTTTAGAAGGAAAGTTATGACCAATCTAGACAGCATATTAAAATGCAGAGACATTACTTTGCCATCAAAGTTCTGTCTAGTCAAAGCTATAGTTTTTCCAGTAGTCATGTATGGATGTGAGACTTGGACTCTAAAGAAAGCTGAGCACTGAAGAATTGATGGTTTTGAACTGTGGTGTTGGAGAAGATTTTTGAGAGTCCCTTGGACAGCAATGAGATCCAACCAGTCCATCCTAAAGGAAATCAGTCCTGAATATTTATTGGAAAAACTGCTGTTGAAACTCCAATTCTCTGGCCACCTGATTGTAAGAACTGACTCATTTGAAAAGACCCTGATGCTGGAAAGATTGAAGGCAGGAGAAGAAAGGGACAACAGAGGATGAGATGATTGGATGTCATCACCAACTCAATGCACATGAGTTTGAGTAAACTCTGGGAGTTGGTGATGGACAGGGAGGCCTGCCTTGCTGTAGTCCATGGGGTCGCAAAGAGTCAGACAGGACTGCGTGACTGAATTGAATTGAACTGAACTGAACAGGTAGGAGTGTAGGTTATGCTTTCTGCTATGAATAGTAGGCAGTTGGCTTTTGTGGTAAATGAGCTTTAAGAATGAACAATAAGAATACTGGTAAAGCTTTTTTAAAAGTTTTCAATAGATTATAGAACTGATGAATAGAGAAATTATTAGGGAACTTATGGTGAATCTAATGTATAGAGAATGCTCTCCTATTTTGGGAGACCCTGAAAGGCCCAGTGCCCCCTTCAATCACAATATATCTAAGCCCATAATATTCTAAACTACTGTGATAACACAAAAGCCCATCTATAAAATGGAAATATAGACTAATTTTTGCCTTCACTGGGCTTCCTAACACTTCATATGTAAGATGTGCATATATCCAGGTTTGCCCAGCATAGTTCAGAATTATAACTGTTGTCCTAGTTTAGCATTTTAATACTTTTGAAAGTGTCCCTTGGGTGGGTAGTAAATCATGTCACCATACTTTAGCCACAAATTCTATTTATGCCATTGAACAATCACAGGTAAGTTGTTAAAACTCCCTGAGCCTGAGTTGTTATAACTGTTTTCTTAATGGGTAAAATAAGATTTCTGCTGCTGCTGCTGCTAAGTCACTTCAGTCGTGTCCGATTCTGTGCGACCCCATAGATGGCAGCCCACCGGGCTCCTCCATCCCTGGGTTTCTCCAGGCAAGAACACTGGAGTGGGTTGTCATTTCCTTCTCCAATGCATGAAAGTGAAGTCGCTCAGTCGTGTCTGACCCTTCGTGACCCAATGGACTGCAGCCTACCAGGCTCCTCCGTCCGTGGAATTCTCCAGGCAAGAGTACTGGAGTGGGGTGCCATTGCCTTCTTCCTGCTTTAGAATTACATTACGCTCACATCAAATCTAATTTCTCATTCCATTCCTTCATCAAGTGTCTCCCAGACAGAGCCTTGCCTGTCTCTTGAACCTGACTCATTATCTCTGATATCGTATGTTCTTACTCTGAAATATTAACCCTATATCTCTCATCAACTCAGATTTTCAATTCAACTCAAGATTGATATCACCTATTTAGAACATAGTGTTCCTGGCTGAACCAACACTATAGTGTTCTTTTCTCTACTTTTCTGACTTCTTGAAAGTTTTCTATTCTTAATTCCACACTCCCTGCTCATTCCTGAATCAAATGAAATCTAGTTATTATTTTCTCCACTTTGTTGAAAATACTCTTGACTGGTGTCACCAGTATTTTACTAGTTTCCAAAGCCACTGGGTTCATTTACATAGTCCCATATCACAGTACCTGCTACATTTATCACTGTGGGTTATAAATGCCTTCTTTGGATATGTATAACTCTGCTTATCTTCCCAGTCTTCCTTTTTACTCTTCAGGTTTATTCACTGACATCTGCTCCTAGGCCCTCCTTGGGAGATTAATGTCACTATTTTCTGTGCCTCACAGTGCACTTTGAAGTCTCTCACTCTGATGGCTGTTAGCACTTTCCTCCCTACCATACACCATAACCTGGACCATGTATCCTTAGCTGGTCTGCATGTTAGAGTCACCTAAAATTCGTTGAAAACGTCCAGACTCCAGACTCCACTCCACGATGATTAAATCACAGTCTCCAGCAGCAGTGATCTTCAGTGATTCCAGTGTGCTAACCAGTTTGGCCATGGTGTCAGAGAGTCAGATATGACTGAGCAACTGAACTGAACAGAACCAGTTTGGGAAACAGTGCTTAACATGTGTCATCTAACTTAAAAATCTTGACAAAGTTGTCACATAGCTATTTCTAAGCTATTATAAAAGATTGAGAACCAAGTCACATAAAATACAAGTCATGTTCCCAAGGACACACCAGCAATCCATAGACCTAGGATCAATTATAGGAATAATTATATTCTTCATTAAACTTGGTCTTTTACCGAATTTTAATGGATGCCATTAATCTCTAACCAGGGCATACATCAGAGATTTATCCTGTGTAGGACCACTCTCTGATCTCCAACATCTAATCAGGTACTGAAAATAAAGTGAAAATGAAAGCCGCTCAGTTGTGTCTGACTCATTGCAACCCCATGGACTATACAGTCTGTGGAATTCTACAGGCCAGAATACTTAAGTGGGTAGCTTTCCCCTTCTTCAGGGGATCTTCCCATGGGTTGGGAATCCAGGTCTCCCACATTACAGGCAATTCTTTACCAGCTGAGCTAAATGGGCAGCCCAACCAGAAACTAATTCATAAAAATTTTCATCTCTAATCTCATCACTTACCTCTAATATTCTGAGTGGTATTTATTTCTGGGTGGAATAATGGACTTGCCTTTTCACTGGGTTCTCTGCCATGAGTGTCTATCTCTCTGTGTCTTTCTCTAATTTTTCTCTGTCATCACAGTGGTGATTGAGTCATCTTTCTTAGAAACAAATGTGATTACTCTTCTCTTTCACAAGCTCCATTTGTTCTATCTATTTGTCAGTTCTCATTTTTGCTGCTGCTGCTAAGTCGCTTCAGTCGTGTCCGACTCTGTGTGACCTCATAGATGGCAGCCCACAAGGCTCCCCCATCCCTGGGATTCTCCAGGCAAGAACACTGGAGTGGGTTGTCATTTCCTTCTCAATGCATGAAAGTGAAGACGCTCAGTCGTGTCTGACTCTTAGCGACCCCATGGACTGCAGCCTACCAGGCTCCTCCATCCATAGTTCTCATTGTAGCAAACAAACAAAAATAACTTCAAAGACTGCTTCAATATTTTTCTAATGTTCACATTCATCCAACATGTAGTGGTGATATATGTAAAGATCTTAAATCTTCAATTATGTAATGTTTTTATTGTTCAGTAGCTAAGTCATGTCCGACTCTTTGTGACCCCATGGACTATAGCACATCAGTGTCCTCTGACCTCCACTGTCTCCCAGAGTTTGCTCAAGTTTATGTCCATTGAGTTGGTGATGCTATCGAACCATCTCATCCTCTGTAGCCACCTTCTCCTTTTGATTCAATCTTTCCCAGTGTCAGGGTATTCAGCAATAAGCTAATTCTTCATATCAGATTTGTCACAGCTTTCTTTCCAAAAAGCAAGCATCTTTTGATGCTTATTCTTACAATTGCAGATGCATTTCATCATGTGGTCTGAAACAGAAGACATCAGAGTTCTGCTACATTTACTTTTATTAATGTTAATATATTAATGACATTAAGATGGCATTGAAATTAAGGTTTAATTTTCAATATTAGTTCTCTTTTTTACATATGCAGTATCAGATTAAGCAAAGCTTTCAATCAAATTTTTTCCAAGGTATTTAAAAATCAAGAATACAATGCTCTATCCTTTACTAAACAATTGGAGAAATTAATACTTTAGAGTAAAAACTCACTAAAGTTGAAATTTTATATGGCTTACTCAAATATGGCAGCTATATTATTATCTTAAGAAACATCAATAACAAAACAAAATCCTTTAATAGAATTATTTTATAATTTCAAAAACAGGTTAATGCATTATTTTTAAAAAATGGTCTCAATTCCAAGGAATATAGAATATAAAAAGACTAGTTCCCTGTATACTCGTTCAATACATACTTGGTGGTGGTGGTTTAGTTACTAAGTCATGTCCATCTCTTTTGACCCCATGGACTATAGCCCACCAGGCACCTCTGTCCATGGGATTTCCCAGACAAGAATACCGGAGTGGATTGCCATTTCCTTCTCCTTTAATACATAATTTACACAATAAAAAACTGCCAAAATTATCACTTTTTTAACTACAAAAATGACAATTTCATTATTTAAACACTAAGATATGATCAATTTAATATTAGTTGCAGTGATGTCATCCCCCAACCCATAAAAATGGGGTTAATATACGGGTTTTATAAAAGGCTGATTCTATAAAAGGTATATCCATAAAAATAAACTGTTTCTGGGTAGCATTAGAATGCTCAATTATAAAAAAAAACTTTTAAAGAATAAAATGTAAAAATAATCACTGAAACATTTTCAGAAGGTTTTTCATTAGGCAAAGTAATTGCATAACTGCCAGGTTTTACATTTAGATAGTCAATTATTCCCTTGATACTTTATTTGGGGAATTTTTCATTCTTATTTTTTTCCTGATAAGTATAAATGTTTTGATGTGTGTGATTAAAGGTTAAAACCAATGATGGAAGGTGGTTAAAATATTTGGGACATAATTGAAAAAAAAAAAAAAGGCACAGTTCAGAGGGATAGGGTGAGGAAAGAGGTGGGAAGGATTTCAGGATGGAAGGACGCATATATAGCTGTGACTGATTCATGTTGATGTATGGCAAAAATTGTCACAAAATTGTTAAGTAATTATCCTCTAATTAAAATAAATAATTTAATTAAAAAGGAAAAATAAATTAATGATGATGTTAATAAAAGCAAATAAAAGGCAAATTGAATTAGTAAAGTATCTTGGAATCTCTGGAGATGGTTTCTAGGCATTATACTACTCTAATTCTAAGACATTTAAAGATTTGAAAGCCAACTTCAACAGAATAAAGAGGACAGAATTACACAGTCTCTGTGTGAAATGTGTGAGTATTTTTCATTTTACCTCTTTACAGAACAATGCTTTCTGTTGAAAGACTGACAAACACAGAATCCTACAAAACAAATTCTGATACAGAAAGATTCCAGTTTATTTGCGAAGTTAATAATATCAAATAAAATATTCTCTAATGACATTGCACAACCCAATATAACTAAACTTAAAGTATTTTTACACTCACCCATGTATGTAATATGCATCTGGCTTTCTGGACTCTTTATTTATTTAAATATCTACTTACTTACCTCCATCTATCATTATCCTCATTTATCTCTATACCTATCTGGCAAGACTGTATCAATTCAAGGGCCACTTAAGGCACCAAAAATTTGAAGTTTTCTCTTTATGCAAGGTCATCCTGGTTCAAAGATGTGTATAACTATATCATCTGCTTGCCTTAATCCTGGGGACAAGACCAGAGTAAAAAGTCTCAGGTTTGCTCCTCTTTTCTTTTTGGAACAGTTATTAAGAGCTCAGACTCTGAATTTTGGAGTCAGACTGTTTATGTGTTCTCAGGCATATTGGTTATATCTTTATCAGTTGCTCACCTGTAGATAATGCTTAACAGTATGCTGGTGATAATTTATGTAAAGCTCTTATGAGCTATATAAGCATCTGTTGTTGTTGATTTTTTTGTCAGTGGTAGTTATTGTTGCTGATGTTGTTTATTCCTAGCTGTGATCATGACACAGAACAGGCCAGTGAGGGATTGCCATGCTTAGTGACTGTTAATTTATTTAAAGCAAGAAGTAATGTACCTTGATGGAGCTGTGGGGGCTATTCTTATCCCTCTGCCTCTAACACCTCTGCCACGACCAGAGTCCTCTGAGCCATTTAAGTAAGATAATTCACGTAGTTGTTCCTGACGAATTTCATCATTATAGTCCTAGGAAAAACAAAAAACAAAAAACACATGACCTGTTGAGTTAAAATGGGGCCTGGAGTTCTTAGAACTGAACAAACACAGTAAGAAAAAGTTTTTTTTTTTTTTTTTTTGCTGGAGGCACATACAAAAATCCAAAATGATGTAAAAGTAAACATACTGTAAGTTCTTAGTTTTATAGAGAGAAATTGAAATTGCTTCTTTTGTCAAGGAAGTACACAGCTGGAAATCAAATGAGATTTGCTGGGATATCACTTTATATGTTAGCCAGAAAATAAAAGATAACAATACAGAACAAGATTTTAGAAGGTACCACCGGTTATGGTTGCTCATAAGAGAAACAACTTTAGTAGAATGAGTATGTGCAGATTGTGTATGACTGCATAACACTCAATTATCCCTGACATAAACTGAAGAGGGTCAACTCCAAGGAGCAAAGTAGACATTGTGGTAAAATAATTTAAAAATTCAGTGAATGGCCAGTTTCAGACAACTTGAAAGCTGTGCAATTGAACTAAACAACTTGATGAGCAGTGTTTAAAAATAAATACTTTCCTATGTGTTCTAGCTATGGGCTGATGGAGAATAATAGCCAGAGCAGAAAGCAAGCTTCATAGCAGTCAGAGACTGGGTCAAAGTCAAAGAGACTAGCTTGGTCCTGCACCAGTGTGGAAACATACCTGTCATTTAAATAGGACCAAATAATGACCTGAGTCACTGAAGATGAATACTATCTGCAAAAAACTAGTGTCAGTCTTACATGTTCCTCTTTTTACTGCTACACTTATGTGAATGTACACACACACACACACACACTCCTGGTGGAGCAATGCAAAACTGGATAATTGGTATTTTTGCCAAATGGGCAATCCAAGTAAATTCTATTTCATTAAAGATGGGTTTAGGTGAAAGTCATGAGCTATCTAGGAGTTGAGATGAGAAATATTTGTAGCAATGTTTGGGTTAATATAAATGATGTCTGAAGTCTTGTGGACACTTGAGCCAGGTTAGCTCTATGCATGTGAGTTATAGTAACAGCACATGGAAACTGCGCACTCACCTGCATAGCCCAGCCTAGAAGATGGGGGAATGCATGCAATCTACAAACATTTCTAACACAAATTTTACCTCAAGCTCCCAAAACTATTTTGTTCACAAGTAAAAGTACTAGTCATCCCAAAGCATTTACTTTTTATTTTTAACATGTTGCTTTCATGTTCACCCTGTTCAGCACCTGACTATAGTGATAATGGATTCAGGAGAGTAGACTGACAGAAGAGCTATTGACAATTAACAAGTCATATATTACTCAATTTATACCTCTTATTTTTCACATTCATACAGAAATAAAACTGAAGAATTAACATGCCTAATATTTTATTAGGATTGGGGAATGTGACGAATTGCTACTTCTGATTGAAATGACTAGTCACTATCAAATGAAAAATTAATTCCATAATGTTTCTCCCATGTAATATTCCTAATTTGACAGCAGATTTTTGCAGCTTCTTATCTAATGAAAATCCATGGACCCCCAAAGTTGTTTTTATTTATTTTAATTGAAGAATAATTTCAATATTGTGATGGTTTTTGCCATACATTAATGTGAATTGGCCATAGGTATACATATATGTGTCTCTTCCATCCTGAATCCCCTCTTCCACTTCTCTCCCCACCCTATCCCTCCAGGTTGTCATGAATTAAAAAAAGAGACATATTCTAATTCTTGCAACATTGAAGACTGAGAAAAAGTTAACAAATTGCAGATAAATTTATACATGTAATATTACTTTAGAGCATATATTATGACAGAATTAGACAATGTACTATTATGAATATTAATGTCAAAAGTTGACACTAAAATTAAGTTAGCTCTTAGTGTAAGCAAAACACTATTGCTAATATGTAATCAAATTTCTTATGAGCTAGCTAGATATAATATATTTTAAAAACTGGATCATCTTCCAGGGTTGTGTTGGCCAACTGAACTCAGAGCTGTAACTGCAGATGTAACTGACAATAGAATTCCTCTTGCTTTGTTCTGAACTCATATTTCTCCCAAGGCCATCTACCCAAGAGCAACTCCCAGTGAATGATCAAATGTGATTGAAATGCTAAAATAAGTGATACCTGGGAGTTACAGGTCTCCTCTGCCTGTGCCACAAGGATTTCTAGACAGCCAAGCTGAATTTCCCTGTAATGCCATTTTCCCAGGCTGTCTAGGACCTCTCTTTACTTTGGGTCAGATATTCTATTGTGAGGGCTCTCCAGCCTTCCTTGGCTCCCTCTTTACTTACCGATTTATCTTTTTAGCCATAAAAACATTTTCCTTAATGAAGTCCTTATATGTCTAATCCAAGTTAATCCTGATTCTGGGAGAACCAGAACTAACATAGAGAATGCTGACAAAATCAAGCTCCCAACATTACAGGCTGAGAGCTTTGGTATATCCATTGATGTAAATGCTGGTGGAGCCTATTCTATTCAACATACCTTGTACTCTGATTAATTAGAATATTTGTCACTCTCTTATTTTAAAATGATTACATATAAATTAAACATGGAACGGATTGCTGATTAGCAAAATGTGTTAATTGCTCAGTCCTATCTGGCTCTTTGTGATGCCATGGATTATTGTCCACCAGGTTCCTCTATCTATGAAATTTTCCAGGCAAGAATACTGGAGTGGGTTGCCATTCCCTTTTCCTGGGTATCTTCTCAACCCAGAGTTCAAACCTGGTTTCCTTCATTGCAGGCAGGTTCTTTGTCATCTGAGCCATGAGAGAAGCCCCACTGACTAGCAAAAAGGATAGTAATTGATATTTTAAGAAAATAAATTGAATGTTGTCCACTTTTCTAAATCATTTCACTTAATAAAAAGGTATGGGAGAGTCACAGAATGAGCAAAACAAGACATGTTTTAGGCTTTAGCTAAGGTAGATGAATTGTGGAAACAATGAAATTCTATTTAGTATGTACCTGTGTGATGTAGTGAGAGAGGATGGGCAACCACAAGCTCTTCAAGAATACCTTAGTGGAAGGTGTACAATATGACTTGGGAAGGTAGGAATAAAATACATTTTAATGCAGAAATGGCTATAAGTATAATGACACCATTAACCAGAGAAAGAAAGGAATGAAAAAAGTTTGAATGTAGAGAATTTACATTTGATCTTGATAACCTTAGTTTAAAATGCTAAGGAAACATTAAGGTTTATCTTAGAAATTCAGAGATGGGTTGGGGGAGTAATTCTGAATGTCATTTGCATGTTAAATTTGAATGTCAAATTTGGAGTAAATTTGAATGTCATTTGTGATAAATGAAACAGATATTGCATAAGAGAATTGCAAAGTAATAGGGACAAACATTTTTTAATCATACTTTTAATACAAATTTATATCATTGAAGAAAAATCAGTCGATACATTAATTACAATATTCAGTTCAGTTCAGTCACTCAGTCATGTCCGACTCTTTGTGACCCCATGAATTGCAGCACGCCAGGTCTCCCTGTCCATCACCAACTCCTGGAGTTCACTCAGACTCACATCCATCGAGTCAGTGATGCCATCCAGCCATCTCATGCTCTGTTATCCCCTTCTCCTCCTGCCCCCAATCCCTCCCAGCATCAGAGTCTTTTCCAATGAGTCAACTCTTCGCATGAGGTGGCCAAAGTGCTGGAGTTTCAGCTTTAGCATCATTCCTTCCAAAGAAATCCCAGGGCTGATCTCCTTCAGAACGGACTGGTTGGATCTCCTTGTAGTCCAAGGGACTCCCAAGAGTCTTCTCCAACAGTTCAAAAGCATCGATTCTTTGGCACTCAGCTTTCTTCACAGTCCAACTCTCACATCCATATATGACCACTGGTAAAACCATAGCCTTGAGTAGACGGACCTTTGTTGGCAAAGTAATGTTTCTGCTTTTGAATATACTATCTAGGTTGGTCATAACTTTCCTTCCAAGGAGTAAGCGTCTTTTAATTTCATGGCTGCAGTCACCATCTGCAGTGATTTTGGAGCCCCCCCAAAATAAAATCTGACAATGTTTCCACTGTTCCCCATCTATTTCCCATGAAGTGATGGGACCAGATGCCATGATCTTAGTTTTCTGAATGTTGAGCTTTAAGCCAACTTTTTCACTCTCCTCTTTCACCTTCATCAAGAGGCTTTTTAGTTCCTCTTCCCTTTCTGCCATAAGGGTGGTGTCATCTGAGGTTATTGCTATTTCTCCCAGCAATCTTGATTCCAGCTCGTGCTTCTTCCAGCCCAGTGTTTCTCATGATTACAATATTAGGACTATTAAATTACTAGGTTTTTAATAAACTCAAGTTTTTCTAAGTATGCAACTAAAGTATATATATCACTGTATTTATGGTAATAAAGTATCTAGCTCTTTCAAATAAATGATAAATAATTTTAAATGCCCAAATGTAAAGCTACTGAAACTCTAAGTATTCTCTAGACTAAATATATCTTGTGTATTATTTTCTTGATATAAATTTAATTTTCTAAACTCCAAAGCTTTTAAATGTGTATCATGTGCTCATATCCAGTTCTTCATTAAGCACAGATCAAACTTTGAATTAATCGTTCGTTACTAGGTCATGAATCCAGCTGAAACTAGAGCATCTTGCTGCTAAGTCACTTAAGTCGTGTCTGACTCTGTGCGACCCCATAGACGGCAGCCCACCAGGCTCCTCGTCCCTGGGATTCTCCAGGGAAGAACACTGGAGTGGGTTGCCATTTCCTTCTCCAGTGCCTGAAAGTGAAAAGTGAAAGTGAAGTTGCTCGGTCGTGTCCGACTCTTAGCGACCCCATGGACTGCAGCCTGCCAGGCTCCTCCGTCCATGGGATTTTCCAGGCAAGAGTCCTGGAGTGGGGTGCTATTGCCAACGTTTAATTGAAGCATATGTTCCTGATATTTTTGTTACTTAGAATCTTAAAATTACTAGTAAAAAAAGAAATGCTCCACGATTGCATTGCAAATGTGATATTATAAAAAATATACTACAACCTGAACTGGAGACAAGATGTTTGAGTAGAAGGACTTGAGCTCATCTCCTCTGAAAAATAAGATAAAATAAAATAAAATTTAAAAACTCCACCAAAATCACAACTAAATATTGACCAAGCATCAACCAAAAATACTGGAACTAACAAAAAATGATAGTCTACCTCCAAAGACAGAGAAGAAGCCACATTAAGATGGTAGGAGGTATGCATTTGTGATATAATTAAATCCAATATCCACTGAGTAGGTGACCCACAAACTGGACAATAATTGTACTGCAGAAGCTCTCCTACAGAAGTGATCATTTTGAGACACACAGCAGGCTCCCAGGACTGGGGAGTCTGGCATTAGGAGGAGGAACTTCTAGAGCCTTTGGTTTGGAGGCCAGTGAGGCTTAATCTCAGGAGCTCCACAAAATTTGGGGAAAGAAAGTCTGCTTTTAGCAGCACAGACAAGCTCTTGTGCATGCTGGGACCCAGGGAAAAAGCAGTAACTTCACAGGAACATGAGCCAGACCATGGTTTTTAAGGGTCTCTTGTGGTGGCAGGGGCAGCTGTGGATCACTGTAGGAATGAGGACATTAATAATACAGGGGTCATAGAGTGCTAACTGGGATGAGCCTTCTGGAGGTTACTTTTTTGGCAATAAGATCTGGACTCACCCAATAGACTACAGTCTCCAGTGCTAGGATGCTTCAGGCCTAACAAGGAACAGGGCAGAAACGCAGATTCACACATCAGCAGATAGGCTGCCAAAAGTGCTACTGAGCTAACAGCCACTTGTAAACACACCATTTGGCATGGATCTTCCTACATGATATCTTGCTCACTAGTGGTCAGACACTAGTCCCTCCCACCAGGAAGCCTGCACAAAGTTCTGGTCCAGTCTCACTCACCAAGAGCAGACACTAGAAGCAAGTGGAGCTACAATCCTGCATTTGTGGAATGGAGGCCATGAATACAGACAAAATGAGATAGCAGAGAAATATGTCCCAGATGAAAGGACAAAATAAAACCCCAGAAGAACAGGTAAGTGAAATGGAGGTAGGAAATCTACCCCAAAATAAATCAGAGTAATGATGGTAAAGATGACGCAAGGTCTTGGAGAAAATGGAGATACAGACCTAGAAGATACAAGAAATTTTTAACAAAGAGCTAGAAGATAGAAAGAACAAACAGCTGAAGAATAAAATAACTGAAATAGAACATACACTAGAAGGAATCAGGAGCAGAATAAATGAGGCAGGAAAACTGATAAGTGATCTGGAAGATAGAATGATGGAAATCATCAAGTGGAACAGAATAAAGCAAAAAGGACTGGAAAGAAATGAGGAAAGTTAAGAGACTTCAATATTAAATGCACCAAGATTTGCATTATATAGTCCCAAAGGAGAAGATAGAGAAAGAGACTGAGAAAATATTTGAAGAGAAAATAAATGAAAACTTCACTAAAGGGGAAAGAAAACAGTCAAACAAGTTCAGAAAGTGCAGAGATTCCTATACAAGAAAAGCCAAGGAAGAACATTCCAAAACACATGTTAATCAAATTGACAAAACTTAAAGACAAAGAAAATATACTAAACTCAGCAAAGGAAAAGCAATAAATAACAAACAAGGGAATCCCATAAGACTATCATCTGATTTTGTTCATCAGAAACTTTGGAGACCAGAAGGGATTTGCATGATATATATAGAGTGATGAAAGAGAAAAATTTTCAACCAAGAATACACAACAGAGCAAGGTTCTCATTCAGATATGAAGAGACCAAACGATCTATAATAAGCAAAAGCTAAGAAAATGGTAATAAAGATATTTTTTGTTGTTGTTCAGTCACTAAGTCATGTCTGACTCTTTGAAACCCCATGGGCTACAGTATGCCAGGTTTTCCTGTCCTCCACTATCTCCTAGAGTTTGCTTAAGTTCATGTCCATTGAATTGGTGATGCTATCTAACTATTTCATAATATATATCAATAACTACTTTAGGTATAAGTGGATTAAATGCTCCAACCAAAAGACAGACTGGCTGAATGGATACAAAAACAAGACCCATATATACGGTGTCTACAAGAGACGTATTTCAGACCTAGGAACACAAGAAAACATACAGACTGAAAGTAAGGAGATGGAAGACATTGCTTCATGCAAATAGAATTCAAAAGAAAGCTGGAGTAGCAATACTAATATCAGACAAAATGGACTTTAAAATAAAGACTATTACAGGAGACAAGGAAGAACACCACATAATGATCAAGGAATCAATCTGAGAAGAAGATATAACAAGTGTAAATATACATGCACCAAACATAGGAGCACTTCAATACATAAGGCAATATTAAGAGTCATGAAAACCAAGAAGCAACAGTTAGAACTGGACATGGAACAACTGACTGGTTCCAAATCAAGAAAGGAGTATGCCGTCTATGGGGTCGCACAGAGTTGGGCACGACTGAAGCGACTTAGTAGCAGCAGCAGCAAGGCTGTATATTGTCACCTTGCTTAATTAATTTATATGTAGAGTAAATCATGGAAAATATTGGACTGAATGAAGCACAAACTGGGATCAAGATTGCCAGGAGAAATATCAGTAACCTCAGATACGAAGATGGCACCACCCTTATGTCAGAAAGTGAAGAAGGACTAAAGAGACTATTGATGAAAGTGAAAGAGGAGAGTGAAAAAGTTGGCTTAAAACTCAACATTCAGAAAAACAAGATCATGGCATGTGGTCCCATCATTTCATGGCAAATATAAAGGGAAACAGTGACACACTTTACTTTTTTGGGCTCCAAAATCACTGTAGATGATGACTGCAGCCATGATATTAAAAGACACTTGCTCCTCGGAAGGAAAGTTATGACCAACATAGACAGTATATTAAAATGCAGAGATATTACTTTTCCAACAAAGATCTGTCTCATCAAAGCTATGGTTTTTCCAGTAGTCATGCATGGGTGTGAGAGTTGGACTATAAAGAAAGTCAAGAGCTGAAGAATTGATGCCTTTGAATTGTGGTGTTGGAGAAGACTCTTGAGAGTCCCTTGGACTGCAAGGAGATCCAACCAGTCCATCCTCACAGAAATCAGTCCTGAATATTCATTGTAAGGACTGATGCTGAAACTGAAACTGCATTCCTTTGGCCACCTGATGTGAAGAACTGACTCATGTGAAAAAAAAAAAAAAAAAAAAAAACAACCAGATGCTTGGAAAGATTGAAGGCGGGAGGATAAAGGGATGACAGAGAATGAGATGCTTGGATGGCATCACCGACTTGATGGACATGAGTTTGAGCAACCTCTGGGAGTTGGTGGTAGACAAGGAAGGCTGGCGTTCTACAGTCCATGGGGTTGCAAAGAGTTGGACACGACTGAACGACTGAGCTGAACTGAACTGAACTGAACAGCCATGAAAGGGGAAATTGACAGTGACTCAATAATAGTTGGGGGCTTTAATGTTCTTCTTACACCAATGGATAGACCATTCAGACAGAAAACTGTTAAGGAAACACAAGTTTTACATGACACATTAGACCAGATAGAATTAATGGGACATTCCATCCAAAAACAGCAGAATACATGCATACAGAATATTCTCTAGAATAGATCACATCTTGATACACAAATCAATCCTTGGTAAATACAAGAAAATTGAAGTCATACCAAGAATCTTTCTGATTACAACACTATGAGATTAGAAATCAACAACAAGAAATCAATCAAACTTTAGGAGTCAAAATATAGGAAGCAAACACATGGAGGCTAAACAATATGCTACTAAATAACCAATGGATCACTTAAGAAATCAAAGAAAAAAATAAAAAAGTACATAGAGATAAACGATAACAAAGGCAAGGTTATCCAAAACACGGGATGCAGCAAAGCTGTTATAAAAGGGATGTTTATAGCAAAACAAGGTTACCTCAGAAAACAAGAAAAATCACAAATAATCAACCTAATCTTTTCTTTAAAACAATTAGAGGAAGACGAACAAGCAAAACCCAAAGTTAGTAGAAGGAAAGGAATCATAAAAATCAAAGCAGAACTAAATGAAATACCAATGAAGAAAACAATAACAAAGCTTAATGACACTAAAAGTTGGTTCTTTGGAAAGATAAACAAAATTGATAAACCTTCAGCCAGACTTATCAAGAAAAAAAGAAGAGGACTCAAATCAATAAAATTATTAATGAAAAAGAAGTTACCAGTGACATTGCAAAAATACAAAGGATCATAAAAGACTACTATAAGCAAGTATATGCCAATAAAATGGACAATCTAGAAGAAATGGATACATTCTTGAGAATTCCAAGTTCCAAGATTGATTACGTTCCCAAGACTGAACCAGCAAGAAATAGATAATATGAAAATAATAATTATAAGTATGATTTAAAATCTTCCAACAGACAAAAATCCAGGAACACATGGCTTCATAGGTGAATTCTATCAAATATTTAGAAAAGACTTAACACTTATCCTTCTCAAATTCTTCTGAAAGCTTGCAAAGGGATGGATACTGCCAAGCTCATTCTACAAGGCCATAACTACCCTGATACCAAAATTGATAAATATATCACATAAAAAAAGAAAACTACAGGCAAATATCATTGATGAACATAGATCCAAAGTTTTCTTAAAAATATTAGTAAACAAAATCCAACAACACATTAAAAAGATCAGATAACACAGTTAAGTGGGATTTATCAAGTGCACAGATGCAAGGATTCTTCAGTATATGCAAATTAATAAATGTGATTCACCATACTAACAAACTAAAGAATAAAAACCATTCGAGCATCTCAGTGGATTCAGTAACAGCTTTTGACAAAATTAAATAAACATTTATGATAAAAACTTCCCAGAAAGTGGGCATAAAGGGAAATAACCTCAACACATTAAAGGCTATATATATATATATATATATATATATATATATAATATATATGAAAAATCCACAACAAACATCATTCTCAATGATAAAAATGGAATAATTTCATCTAAAAGCTGGAACAAGGCAAGAATGTCCTTTATTAATTACTCCAGCCTTTATTAATCAATACAGTTTGGAAGTCCTAGCGAAAGCAATCAGACAAGGAAAGGGAATAAACCGGAATCCATACTGGAAAATAATAAAACTGTCACTATTTGCAGATGACATGATATTACATGTAAAATATCCCAAAGATCCCGCCAGACACTACTAGTGATAATCAATGAATTTTGCATAGCTGCAGGATGTGAAATTAATATACAGAAATCTTTTTCATTTCTATACACTAAAGATGAAAAATCTGAAAGAGAAATTAAGGAAACAATCCCTCTTACCATTGCTGCAAAAAGTAAAATACTTAGGAATAAATGTATGTAAGAAGGCAAAAGATGGGCACAGAATATGTGATACTGTTATAAGAAAGTAAAGATGACATAAGCAGATGCAGAGATAGACCATATTCTTGTATGGGAAGAATTAATATTTTGAAAGTGACTGTACTAGCCAAAGCAATCTACAGACTGAATGCAATCTCTGTCAAATTACCAATGGTATTTATCACAGAATTAGAAGAAAAAAAACTGTATAATTTGTATGGAACACAAAATACCTCAAATCGTTAAAATAATCTTTAGAAAGAAAAATGAAGCTGGAAGATTCAGGCTCCTTGATTTCACACTATACCGCAAAACTACAATAGTCAAGATAGCATGGTAAAGGCAGCAAAATGGAAATATAAATTGATTGTATTCTTTGCAGTTGATGATGAAGAGGCTCTATACTGTCAACAAAAACAAGACCTAAAGCTGACTGTGGCTCTTATCAAAACTCTTTATTGGAAATTTCAGGCTTATGTTAAGGAAAGTTGGGAAAGCCACTAAGCCATTCAGATGTAGCCTAAATCAAATCTTTTATGATTTTAGGCTGGAGATGACACATAGATTCAAGGGATTAGATCTGGTGGACAGAGTGTTGGAAAAACTACAGACAGAAGTTTGTAACATTGTACAGGAGGCAGTGATCAAAACCATCCCAAAGAAAAAGAAATTCAAGAAGGCAAAGTGATTATCTAAAGAAGTTTTACAAATATATGAGAAAAGAAGAAAAATGAAAGGCAAAGGAGAAAGAGAAATACATACCAAAATGAAGGCAGAGATCCAGAGAATAGAAAGGAGAGATAAGAAGGCCTTCTTAAATGTGCAATGTGAAGAAATAGAGGAAAACAATAGAATGGGAAAGACTAGACATCTCTTCAAAAAAATTAGAGAAATCAAGGGAATATTTCATGCAAGTATGTGCGTGATAAAGGGCAGCAACAGTAAGGACCTAACAGAAGTAGAAAAGAAGGGTGGCAAGAATTACACAGAACTATATTAAAAACATCTTAGTGACTCAGATAACCACGATGGTTGTGGTCAGTCACCTAGAGCTAAATATCCTGGAATGTCAAGTCAAGTGGGCCTAAGGAAGAATTACTATGAACAAAGCTAGTGGAGGTGATGGAATTCCAAATGAACTATTTAAATTCTTATAAGATGTTGTTATTAAAGTACTGCATTCAATATGTCAGCAAATTTGTAAAAGTTAGCAGTGGCCACAGGACTGGAAATGGTCAGTTTTCATTCCAGTCCCAAATAAGGGGAGTGCCAAAGAAAGTTCAAACTACCACACGATTGTGCTCATTTCCCATACTAGAAAGGTTATGCTCAAAATCCTTCAAGCTAGGCTTCAGCAGTACATGAATTAAGAACTTCCAAATGAACAAGTTGGGTTTAGAAAAGGCAGGGGAAACAGAGATCAAATTGCCAACATTCATTGGATCATACAGAAAGCCAGGGAATTCCAGAAAAACATCAGTTCCACTGACTATGCTAGGCTTCCCTGGTGGCTCAGAGGTTAAAGTGTCTGCCTGCAATGCGGGAGACCTGGGTTCGATCCCTGAGTCAGGAAGATCCCCTGGAGAAGGAAATGGCAACCCACTCCAGTATTCTTGCCTGGAGAATCCCATGGACGGAGGAGCCTGGTGGGCTATAGTCCACGGGGTCACAAAGAGTTGGACATGACTGAACGACTTCACTTTCACTTCACTCACTGACTATGCTAGAGCTTTGACTATGTGGATCACAACAAACTGGAAACTTCTTAAGATGGGAATACCATCTTTACCTGTCACTTTACCTGTCTCTTGAGAAACCTGTATGCAGATCAAGAAACAACACTTAGATCCCAACATGCAAAATGGGAAAGGAGTTTGATAAGGCTGTATATTGTCACCCAGCTTATTTACCTTGTATGTAGAGTATATTATGCCAAATGTCAGGCTGGTGAATCACAAACTCGAATCAAGATTTCTGGGAGAAATATCAACACTCTCAGATATGCAGATAATACCACTCTAATGGCATAAAGTGAAGAAGAACTAAAGAACCTCTTGAAAAAAGTGAAAGAGAAAAGTGAGAAAGCTGGTTCTACACTCAACATTCAAAAAAAAAAAAAAATATGGCATCCAATTCCCTTCATGACAAATAGAAGAGGAAAAATTGGAAGTGGTGACAGATTTTATTTTCTTGTACTTCAAAATCACTTGTGGACATGTGCTCTTTCTTAAAAGACAAAAAGCGGTCAAAGAATCTCACTCTACCATCGTTTCTAAATTGGTATTATTGTCATTCATGGTGGTGGTGGTGCTAATGTTGAATTTTTGACATGTGTGTAAAGTGTGTGATGGTAGCTGTCTGACTAAGGAATTGAGACAGGGGAAGAAAATGATTAGATAAGTGTAGAAATCAGATCAATTTCTAGGCCTAAAAACAGGCATTTTGAGCTCTAGTTCAGATTCTGACTGTGTGACATTACGAAAATCAGCTTTCTCAGTCAGGGAAAGGTCAGCAAAAGCAACATAAGTGTGACTTGGGGCACAGAGAAATGGGATTTGTAGCTCACACTGTAACAAAATGGGCAATAAATGACAGCATAGTCATTTTTAGTACGTTGGAAATTGACCAACAGAGGCTGATGAGATCTAAGTTCACAGTGTGACTAGATAAAACTGTTGTGTCAAAATTATTTACATGAACTGTCTAGCTCTAAGATTTTTTTTTATTTTTATTTTTAATTCTCATGGACTGGCTAGTTTGGCATAACGTGACTCTTCTTTAATATCTCCCTTCTAAAAGGTAGTCTTTTATCTAATTTCCTCATTTCAAATTATTTCTGGCCATGTCAACTGGCATAAATTCTAAAAAGAATAACCCCAAAACAGTCACATTTTCCAGAGTTTGAAAACCACTGGCTTATATATGAGGTAAGAAGAAAAGACCTACATTCCCTCTGTGGGAGCTGCAAGATCTGGCACATTCACATGGGGCTCAGAACTGATGTTTCAGAGAGATGAGGGGGTGAAATATCACTTAGTGCCTTTCTCTCTACTTGTACAATTCTGAGTGGTGTGGAAAAAATCTATTTTTATGTATTTGAGTTGAGATGAAAATCATTTTCTACTTTAAAAAAATGATACACGACATTGAGAGCTTAAAGGGGAAATAACACATGATATGGCATCACTGTAAAATAATTGTGGCATTACTGTGCATTGGTAGGATTTAGGTTAATTTCATGATAAAAATATTTTATGAGCCATGGCAGTTTTCTGAAGAGTTAAGTTTTAAAACCATGAGCAAAAAATAAAATTATCTGTATACAACTCTGAAGACACAATGTCATGTACCAATTATTCATGTAAAATTTTGGTCCCATTGCCTGCCTGGGTCAGATTCTGGCATTGGTGCTGATTATCTGTGTGGTTTAATGTAAGAATTCAAGGCCATGAATTTTCTTATCAATAAATGAAATTAATAATAGTAATGAAACAGTATGACTATTTGGAGGATTAAATAAATAAGAATATGTAAACTGCTTGAGATAATGCCTTGCACATACTGATCACATGAAAAATGTTCGCTATTGTTTTTCCATGCAGGTTACAGGATTCCCCAATCTGATATATTATCTACTTAAATGTTATATCAACCTCATTTTATTTCTTTGCAGAATTATTTTTTTTAGTTAAAAAGGAAATCTTCAAATATTGCATGCATGTGAATGTATTATATCACATAAGTTTCTAAAGTAGTAGAGACTTTTAGGACTATACTAAATCATGAAATATTAAAAATTTGCTATTGGTTATTTAGACTCAAAAGCTTAAGGCCTTGGGTGAAAATGTGTAAACAGGAAAACCCTTATTTGATGAATTCAGGAAGTTTCAGAGCCATGAAGTAGGACTGCTTTTTTGTACAGTAAATTTAACCTACAGTCAAGTCTGAAGTTAGTCTGACTGAATATCTGAAAAATATCCTGTCCTAAAAAGTCTGCAAGCTAGAGCATATTTAGACTTAGTGAGCATAATATCATTGGTATGAGATGAAGTCCTACGGACAATAAATAAAACAAAAATTTCTTGTTGTTTAGTTGCTAAGTCATGTCCCATACTTTTGCAACCTACTCACTTTTAAAAGAAGGTGAGAATGCAACTGGAAAAATAAAAGTTAAATGCTTGTGATGAAACAGAAGACTCATTTAAATCACTCCATAAAAGAAGTTAATAAAGTATCAAAATAAGCAAAAATATTAGAACAGTGTGAGGAGGGACACTGTGAAGTCGCTAAGTTGTGTCTGATTCTGTTACCCTATGGACTGTAGCCTACCAGGCTCCTCTATGAGATTTTCCAGGCAAGAGTACTGGAGTGGGTTACCATTTCCTTCTCCAGGGGATCTTCCTGACCCAGGGATTGAATGCGGGTCTCCCGCATTGTAGGCAGATGCTGTACCATCTGAGCCACAAGGGAAGTCTCTCGTGAAGAGGGACATTACCCATCTTAAAAATCAGATAAATTTTAAAAATAAAAAACTACAAAAGCCAAAAATTTTAAAGAAAACAAATATTTAAGAGAAAAGTTTAAATTCAATTTATTTATAAGGGGTATATAAACAAGGAAAACAAAATATCAGTTCACTAGGTCAAATCTCGGAGAAGGCAATGGCACCCCACTCCAGTACTCTTGCCTGGAAAATCCCATAGACGGAGGAGACTGGTAGGCTGCAGTCCATGGGGTCACTAAGAGTCGGACATAACTGAGGGACCTCCCTTTCACTTTTCACTTTCACGCATTGGAGAAGGAAATGGCAACCCACTCCAGTGTTCTTGCCTGGAGAATCCCAGGGATGAGGGAGCCTGGTGGGCTTCCATCTATGGGGTTGCACAGAGTCGGACACGACTGAAGTGACTTAGCAGTAGCAGCAGGTCAAATCTGTATTCTTACTTTACATTACATGATAAAATACTCAGGCAATGAGCATCACAGGTCAAAGTTACGGGATATGTTGCTGCTGCTGCTGCTAAGTCGCTTCAGTCGTGTCCAACTCTGTACGACCCAATAGATGGCAGCCCACCAAGTTCTGCCCTCCTTAGGATTCTCCAGGCAAGAACACTGGAGTGGGTTGCCATTTCCTTCTCCAATGCATGAAAGTGAAAAGTGAAAGCGAAGTCGCTCAGTCGTGTCCGACTCTTTGCGACCCCATGGACTGCAGCCTACCAGGCTTTTCCATCCATGGGATTTTCCAGGCAAGACTACAGGATTGGGTTGCCATTGTCTTTTCTACTGGATATGTTGAGGTACTTGTAAATGTTCCTGCCATTTCTAGTGCCTTAATCGTACCCATCTGCAACTGTTCTTGTATCATTTAACTAGTAAGTAACTTCTCTTGCAGTTATATTTAAATGGTATATTCTATACACTTCTCGTTTCATTCAGTTCAGTTCAGTTCAGTCGCTCAGTCGTGTCTGACTCTTTGCGACACCATGAATCACAGCACACCAGGCCTCCCTGTCCATCACCAACTCCCAGAGTTCACTCAGACTCACGTCCATCGAGCCAGTGATGCCATCCAGCCATCTCATCCTCTGTCGTCCCCTTCTCCTCCTGCCCCCAATCCCTCCCAGCATCAGGGTCTTTTCCAATGAGTCAACTCTTCACATGAGGTGGCCAAAGTATTGGAGTTTCAGCTTCAACATCAGTCATTCCAATGAACACCCAGGACTGATCTCCTAAAGGATGGACTGGTTGGATCTCCTTGCAGTCCAAGGGACTCTCAAGAGTCTTCTCGAACACCACAGTTTCATTACCTACACAATGAAGTGAACTTCCTTATTTATTTTATTTCACTCTTTGTGTAAATATTTTAGCAAATTATGTTTGACAATATGATTGGCAATATTCCTGGGATTTTCAAATTCTTATTAATTCTTAAGATTGAAAGCAATACTTGTTTAGAATAAAAGGCAATAGGTAATGAAAAAGTAAGTAATCTTTTAATGGCATCTCTCCAGCACACACTCCTGAAGTTTTAAAAAAATAGAATGGTGTTTATTCTTTTGCTTTTTCCTCTATCATTTTATTTTTCCTAATAAAAATCATCAGAGTATTCATGTTGCTTAGTGAGTTTCTCTTTTAACTGAACAAGATATCATGACCAGTCTTCATGGTCACAGAGATAGACCTCACTCTTTTTAGTAGCTGATTAGGTTTCCATAGGGGAAAAAAAAAATATATATATATATATTTATATATAACTGATATGTTTTATCATTCTACTGCTTGTGGAAGCTTAAAAACTGTCTACTCCTTTGTGATTATTATTTTGTTGCATTATTTTTATGCTGAAATTAGATTCTCTGAAAAGGAATATTGAGTCAAATGATTTTTTTTTAATTGCCAGACTTTCCAAAATGGTTTGCATTAATTCACACTTGTACTAACAAGATATTAAAGTACTCATTATCCATAACTTTGCAAACAATAGTAAGTCATTATTTTTTAAAAATAATCATTGATGTGGGTAAAAGTTTTTAACTCATGGTGAATATCTTCTTCTTAGTCATTTGGATACCCTTCCTAAATACCCTATTCACATTTCTATTGAGTTATTTTTAAATTTTAAAACTCTCTTTATAGTAATTCCTGTTTCAATTCATGATGAACTAATGGGGAGTAAATTTATCTTTCCAGCTGACAAAAATAACAAAATGAATGCACCATCATCTTTATTCCATTGCTTTGAAACTGTTGAGTTTTTTAAAATTTTTTCCATTCTCTTTCAAAATGAGAGAATTTTTTAAAAACTCAACAGTTTCAAAGCAATGGAATAAAGGTGATGATGCATTGTCATCTATTAGTAACAGGAAACAAATCGGGTAAACTTTATGATTTATTGCCCTTTGAAATTTTCCAAGCCATGACATACATAAAAGAAATTGATGCAGAACCCAGAACACTTCCTGTGTTGTAAAGACATGGCTGAGGTTCCATGGAGACCAAAGTGGTTAGAGTTCCAGGGAAAGAGTAGTGAAGAGCTGCAAAATTAGACAACTCTGAAATATAAAGAGGATGACTTCTGAACATTCAACAGAGTCCATTTCAGTGACTGTTTGAGAAGAAACTACCCAGAGACAAGAAAAGCATCACCAGAAAAGACTAGAAGAAAATGCTGATGTTTCTTAGAGGACCAGGAGTGGAGATTGTCCAACTACACTGAAAACTTTTAATTAACAACAATATTGGGTCAGGTACTCAGAGTCTTTCATCAGGTTGGGGAATTACTAGCCCTAGATTGACCCGTTCCTTGTCCTTGTCTAAAAAAACCTCAAAAGTGAGACTAAGAAGAATCAATCTGTTTAAAGTAACTTAACCACATTCCAGACTACAGTTCAACAATTAAGAAAATGGTAATAGGGATATGTATATCAATAATTACTTTAAATGTAAATGAATTAAATGCTTCAACCAAAAGACACAGACTAGCTTAATTTGTAACTCCATGGACTGTAGCCTGCCAGGCTCCTCTGTCCGTGGGATTTTCCAGGCAAGAATACTAAAGTGGATTCTCATTTCCTTCTCCAGGGGATCCTCCTTATCCAGGGATCAAACATGTGTCTCCTGCATTGCAGGCAGATTCTCTACTGACTGAGCCACCAGGCATGTCCTCAGTTCAGTTCAGTCACTCAGTCATGTCTGACTCTTTGTGACCCCATGAATCGCAGCATGCCAGGCCTCCCTGTCCATCACCAACTCCCAGAATTCACTCAAACTCACGTCCATCAAGTCGGTAATGCCATCTAGCCATCTCATCCTCTGTCGTCCCCTTTTCCTCCTGCCCCCAATCCCTCCCAGCATCTCTTTTCCAATGAGTCAACTCTTCGCATGAGGTGGCCAAAGTAATAGAGTTTTCACTTTAGCATCATTCCTTCCAAGGAACACCCAGGGCTGATCGCCTTTAGAATGGACTGGTTGGATCTCCTTGCAGTCCAAGGGACTCTCAAGAGTCTTCTCCAACACCACAGTTCAAAAGCATCAATTCTTTGGCACTCAGCTTTCTTCACAGTCCAATTCTCACATCCTTACATGACCACTGGAAAAACCATAGCCTTGACTAGACGGACCTTTGTTGGCAAAGTAATGTCTCTGCTTTTAAATATGCTCTCTAGGTTGGTCACAACTTTTCTCCCAAGGAGTAAGTGTCTTTTAATTTCACGGCTGCAGTCACGATCTGAAGTGATTTTGGAGCCCCCCAAAATAAAGTCTGATACTGTTTCCACTGTTTCCCAATCTATTTCCCGTGAAGTGATGGGACCAGATGCCATGATCTTAGTTTTCTGAATGTTGAGCTTTAAGCGGACTTTTTCACTCTCCTCTTTCACTTTCATCAAAAGGCTTTTTAGTTCCTCTTCACTAACATACCTAACATAGGTGCATTCAATACATAAAGCAAATGCTAACAACCATAAAGGGGGAAATTGACAGTAGAACAATAATAGTGGGAGACATTAACACCCTACTTGCAACAATGGACAGACCATGCAGAAAGAAATTTAGTAAAAGCATATAAGGCTTAAATGACTCATCAGATGAAAAAAGATTGGTATTTATAGTAATTCCATCTTAATGCAGAAGGATACACTCTCTACACAAATGCATGCAGAACTTTCTCCAGGATATATTTCATCTTGGATCACAATCAAGCCTCAGAAAATCTGAATAAAATCAAATTTTATCAAGCATCCTTTCTGACCACAAAACTATGAGATTAGAAATCAATTACTGGGGGGAAAAAAGGTGAAAAATACAAACACATGGAGTCTAAACAATACATCCCTAAATACATAGATGATTATAGAAGAGATTTCTAAAACTACATAGAAACAAATGACAAGGAAAACACAAAAACTCAGACCTATATGATGCAGCAAAAGAAGTTCTAAATAAAAACTATGTCAAAACAAACAAACAAACAAACAAACCCAAGAAAAATCTCAAATAAATAACCTAACTTTCCCCCAAAGCAGCTACAGAAATAAGAACAATATTATAAGTTAGTAAAAGAGAAGTCATAAAAATCAGAGCAGAAATAAATGACATAGAAACAAATAAAACAATAGCAAGATCAATGAAACCAAAAGCTGATTCTTTGAAAAGATAAACAGACTTTAGCCAGATTCACCAAGAAAAAAAGGATAGAACTCAAATCAGTTAAATTGGAAATTAAAGGAAGAAATTACTCCAGACAACATAGAAATACAAATATAAGAGACTACTATTAGCAACTAGATGCCAATAAAATGAACAACCTGGAAGAAACGGACAAATTCTTAGAGTGCTACAATCTTCCAAGACTAAATCAGGAAGAAATAGAAAACGTGACCAGATGAATCACAAGTAATTAAATTGTAACTGTGATTAAAAATCTTCCTACAAACAAAGTTCAGGACCAGATGACTTTGCAGGTGAATTCTATCAAACATTTAGAAAACGGTTAACACCCATTCTTCTCAAACTCTTCCAAAAATTTGCAGGGAAAGAAATACACCAAAGTTAATTCTATGAGGCCACCATCACCCTGATACAAAAACAAGACAAAGAAGTCACAAAAAATTAAATAACAATATAGACGCAAAACTTTTCAATAAATATTAGCAAGCAGAATCCAACAACACATCAAAAAGATCATAAACCATGATCAAGTGTGGTTTATACCAGGGATACAAGGATTCTTCAATAAATGCTGATAGATCAATGTGATACATCATATTAACAAATTAAAGAACAAAATCCATATAATAATCTCAATGGATGCAGAAAAAGCTTTTGACAATATTCAACATTCATGTATGATAAAAACTCTCCAGAAAGTGGGCATAGAGGGAACCTACCTCAACATAATAAAGGCTATATATGACAAACTCACAGCAAACATCATTTTCAATTGTAAAAACTGAAAGCATTTCCTCTAAGTTCAGGAACAAGACAAGGACTTTCACTCTGGCCACTAGTAAGCAACATAGTTTTGGAAGTATAGCTATGGCAATCACAGAAGGAAAAGAAATAAAAGTAATCCAAATTGGAAAAAAAAAAAAAAAAAAACTGTCAGTGTTTTGCAGATGACCTAATATTATACATAGAATATCCTAAAGATACCATCAGAAAACTACTGGCACTAATCACAGAATTTAATAAAGTTTCAGGGTATAAAACTAATTCACAGAAATCTCTGCATTCCTGTACACTAGCAGCAAAAAATCAGCAAAAGAAGTTAAGGAGAAAATAATCTCATTTACCATTGCAACAAAGAGAATAAAACACCTAGGAATAAACTTATGTAAGGAGGGAAAAATCTGTACTCAGAAAACTCTAAGACACTGATGAAAACAATCAAAGATGACACAAACAGATGGAAAGATATAGCATATTCTTGGACTGGAAGAATCAATATTGTGAAAATGACTCAACTACCCGAGGCAATCTACAGATTCGTTGCAATCCCTGTCAAATTACCAAGGGCATTTTTTCACAAAATTAGAACAAAAATTTTCACAGTTTTCATGAAAATACAAAAGACCCCAGATAGTCAAAGCAATCTTGAGGAAAAAGAAACAAACAAACACAAAGCTGGAGGAATTAGGCCTTTTGACTTAAGGTTAAACTGCAAAGCTACAGTAATCAAGACAGTATGCTGCTGCTGCTGCTAAGGTGCTTCAGTTGTGTCTGACTCTGTGCGACCCCATAGATGGGAGCCCACCAGGCTCCCCCATCCCTGGGATTCTCCAGGTAAGAACACTGGAGTGGGTTGCCATTTCCTTCTCCAATGCATGAACGTGAAAAATGAAAGTGAAGTCACTCAGTTGTGTCTGACTGTGACCCCATGGCCTGCAGCCTACCAGGCTCCTCCACCCATGGGATTTTCCAGGCAAGAGTACTGGAGTGGGGTGCTATTGCCTTCTCCAAGACAGTATGGTACTGGCCAAAATTTAGATCAATGAAATAGAATAGAAAGTCCAAAGTCAAATCTATGCACCTACTAATCCATGCATCACTTTATGACAAAGGAGTCAAGAATGGAGGAAATATAGCCTCTTCAATAAGTGGTGCTGGGAAAACTGGACAGCTATGTATAAAATAGTGAAACAAGAACACTTCCTTACAACATATACAAAAATAAACCTAAAATGGATTAACCATATATAGGTAAGGCCAGAAACTGTAAAACTCTTAGAGGAAATATAGGCAGAACAGTCTTTGACATAAATTGCTGTAAGATTTTTTTGATACACCTCCTAGAGTAATGAAAATTTAAATAAATAAATAAGCAGATGGGACCTAGTTAAACTTTTACAGCAAAGGAAATCATAAACAATACGAAAAGATAACTCTCAGAACGGGAGAAAACATTTGCAAGTGAAGCAACTAACAGGAATTAATCTCCAAAATATAAAATAGCTAATGTAGGTCAGTATTATAAAAACAAACAACCCAAAAAAAAAAAAAATGTGTGGAAGATCTAAATAGCCATTTCTCCAAAGAAGACATATGTTCATTATCACTAATATTTAGAAAAATGCAATGAGGTATCATCTCACACTGATCAGAATGGCCATTATCAAAAATATCTGCAAACAATAAATGCTGGAGAGGGTGTAGAGAAAAGGGAACTCTTACACTGTTAATACAGTCACTATGAAAAGTAGTATGGAGATTCCTTAAAACCCAAGCATAGAACTACCATATGACCCAGAAATTCCACTTTTGGGCATATGCCCCAGGAAAATCATAATTCTAAAATACACATGCACATCAATATTCACTGCAGCACTATTTGCACCACCAAGACATGGAACAACCTAAATGCCCATCAACAGAGGAATACATGAAGAAGATGTAGTACATATATACAACAGAATATTACTCAGTATAAAAAGGAAAAAAATGAGGACATTTATAGAGACATGGATTGACCTTTAGACTGTCATACAGAGTGAAGTAAGTCAGAGAGAGAAAAACAAATGTATATTAACCCATATATATGGAATCTATAAAAATGGTACAGATAAACCTAATTGCAAAGCATAAATAGTGATGCAGACATAGAGAACTAATGTATGGTTGCCAAGGGGGTGAAGGGGGGTGGGATGAATTGGGATATTGCATTTGGTATATATACAGTAATCATATGTACTAATGGTACGGATGTGAGAGTTGGACCATAAAGAAGGCTGAGAACTGAAGAACTGATGTTTTCAAATTGTG
The DNA here is from genome assembly GCF_027580195.1 of Bos mutus. Classification (NCBI taxonomy): domain Eukaryota; kingdom Metazoa; phylum Chordata; class Mammalia; order Artiodactyla; family Bovidae; genus Bos; species Bos mutus. The sequence goes on along the minus strand of NC_091639.1, from coordinate 49,356,888 downwards.
CTGCTGAAGAAGACAATTCAGAGTCCTTTGGACAGCAAGGAGATGAATCCTAAAGAAAATCAACCCTGAATACTCATTCGAAGGACTGATGCTGAAGCTCCAGTAATTTGGCCACCTGATGCAAAGACCCAATTCATTGTCAGAAAAAGATGAATGGCATTGAAAACATGGCAACAGCAACTGCATACCATAAACACAAGAAATAAAAAAGAATGAAGAAAAAAGGAACAGAAAAAGAGAAAACATGAATTACTAAGGTCAGAATCAAGAAAGGTAATATCAGTACAGATCTTACAGGTATTAAACCTACTAAGGAAATATTATAACCAAATTTATTGACAATATATATAATGACTTAGATAAAGGGGATAAATTCGTTGAAAGACAAAAGCCACCAAAGTTCACTTGAGATGATATAATAATACAGATAATAATCTTTCTTTTCACAAAACTTCAATCTGAGATATCTTCACTGATGAAGTTAACTAAGTATTTAAACAAAAAATACTACCAATTCACCACAAAATCTTTCAGAAATTTGAAGAGCATGGGATACTTGTCTGACCAAAAACAAAGCAAAATAAAAAAATAAAAATGAAACCTTAACAAAATAAGAATAGAAGCAAACTTTCTTAACCTGTTAAAGGGCAAGGGTGGGATGATTTGAGGAATAGCACTGAAACATGTATAATATCATATGTGAAACGAATTTCCAGTTCAGGTTCAAAGCATGATACAGGATGCTCGGGGCTGGAGAACTGGGATGACCCAGGGGGATGGGGAACACGTGTACACACGTGGCAGACTCATGTTGATGCATGGCAAAACCAATACAATATTGTAAGCTAATTAGCCTCCAATTAAAATAAATAAATTTATATTAAAAAAGAACTATGAAAAGTCTATAACCAATATCATACTAATTATGAAAGATTGAATCATTCTGCTTCAAACCAGGGAAAAGGTAAGTCTGCTTGCATCACTTCTACTTAACACAATATTGAGGTTCTGGCTAATGAAACAGGACAGGAAAAAAAGAAGACATCCAAATTGAAATGTAAGAAGTTAAACTGCCTTTGTCCACAGACGACATATTTATTCATCTATATAAGGAATCTAATGGAATTTACTAAAAAGTTAATAAAACCTTTTTATGAATGAACTCAGGAATCCTGAATATATATGAAATACATATAAACTAAATTATATTTATGTGCTCAAAATAAATGATTAGAAATTAAAAATACAAAAGCATGTTCTTTGTAATAGCATCAAAAATATGAAATAGAGATACTCTAGTAAAAGATGTAAGAAAATTTTACACGAAATTTATAAAACTGGCTAGAGAAATTAAGGAAAATCCAATAAATGGAGAAATAAACCATGCCATGGGTTGGGAGATCCAATATTGTTACATGGTCAATTTTTGTCAAATTGTTTTATTTCTTTAATGCAATCTAATCTATAGTGTCATCCTGGGGACAGTAAATGGACCATGTGGATAGCTGGGAGGAAGAGATTTTTTACAAAGATCTGTAAGGAAAATTTGGGGTGATGGAGATATTAATTATTTTGAGTGTTGTGATTGTTTCACAGCTGCATACATATGCCAAAATATAAAAATTTTCACTTTAATTATGTTCAATTTTTAACAATCATAATATATTTAATAAAAAATTTTAGATGTTCCTTTTACATTATAAATGTTAGTCCTTAAAGTGTAATGGACATTATAATTTTTGAAGTCTAACCATGGTCTTCAGATTTTATGATATATTAAAATAGGTCTAGTCAGATAAATATCCAGTTTTTTATTCATAAAATCTAGGATTATTGGATTGCATTATGCTATGCTATGCTAAGTCACTTCAGTCGTGTCCGACTCTGTGTGACCCCATAGACGGCAGCCACCAGGCTCCCCAGTCCCTGGGATTCTCCAGGCAAGAACACTGGAGTGGGTTGCCATTTCCTTCTCCAATGTACGAAAGTGAAAAGTGAAAGTGAAGTCACTCAGTTGTGTCCGACTCTTAGCGACCCCATGGATTGCAGCCTACCAGACTCCTGCATCCATGGGATTTTCCAGGCAAAAGTACTGGAGTGGGGTGCCATTGCCTTCTCCAGGATTGCATTAAATACTGTAAGAAACTAAAGTTATGTAAATGTTATCTCATAGTTTATTTAATATCATTGACATTAGATTTTATACAATTTAGAATTATTCATTAATTTAAAGATGTGTTAATTATGCATCATTTATTATAAGCAGTAATTGTACAGAAATAAATGTTAACTTGGACCATAATAGTTATGCTTAATTATCCCTACATTTCTTTTTTTTTTTTTTTTTTTTTTTGCTATTCAATTAAATTATTCACTCAGTATTTATTGAAAGGCTATCATGTATCAATAAAGGAGTTCAGGAGTGAACTAAATTGACAAAAATTCTTGCCTGAAGTGAGTAAAAATTTTAGCGGTGTGGAGGTGATAGGCAAACAATTTATTTATTTTTGTTTTTTAAATTTTATTATTATTATTATTTTACTTTACAATATTGTATTGATTTTGCCATACATCAACATGCATCCGCCATGGGTGTATACGTGTTCTCCATCCTGAAACCCCCTCCCACCTCCCTCCCCATACCATCCCTCTGGGTCATCCCAGTGCACCACCCCCAAGCTTCTTGTATCCTGCATCGAACCTGGACTGGTGATTCGTTTCTTATATGATATTATACATGTTTAAATGCCATTCTCCCAAATCATCCCTCCCCTTCCTCTCCCACAGAATCCAAAAGACTGTTCTATACATCTGTGTCTCTTTTGCTGTCTCACATACAGGGTTGTCGTTACCATCTTTCTAAATTAAAATAAATAATGTGATGAAGTGATGTATTAAATATTAAATATATGATGATACTGCTACACTAAAGAATGTGATGATATGTGCTATATGAAAAAATATGGTAGGAAAATAGAACCAGAAAATGTTGGAAAAGGTGATAGTAATCTGAATTTTTAAACAAGGTAAGGCCTTGTGGGCTAAGACTTACTGGGGTGAATGGAAAGCTCTGAGGAAGAACTTAAAGGAAGTAGAGAGAGGGAAGGCAGGGGGATATGTGGTGGGAATATGTCTGTCCTGCTTATGGATATCAGTAAGGCCTGTGTGGCTTGAGCAGCCTTTGGTCTTTACTCTCAGCACACTAGAAGTCAATGAAGATTTTTAAACAGAGAAGTGCCAAGATATGACATATGCTTCAAAGGGATCACTAGATGTGCTGTGCTGAGGCTAAGTGATGAGCAAGAGGGAGGCTCTGAGTAGGATGGAGGTGAATCAGAACAGTCAGGAGGTCGGTTTACTTTAGCCTAAAAACATGGTGTCCAGATAAATGAGGTACATGGGAATGAAGCCAAATGAGGAGGAACACCTTTTCCCATGTGTTCTATAACACTCAGGGTTGCTCTGCATAGTTTCAATTAGCCCACTCTACTGAGCTGGTGGTAGTGAATCGAATGGATTGAATAAACCATGAAAATAACAAGGGTTTGGGTTAAAAACTGCTAATACTAAGATTAAGCCATTTACTTTTTTCACTTAAATGAACAGCTATTTTATAAAGTGGTGCAGGCTTGTGATTGAGTTGGTTGATGTTAGAACTTGCAAAATTTGCTACAAGCATGATCACTAAGATTTCTAACTAAACAGAGAACAGTCACATTGTACTGCTTCACAGGTATGCATTGTGTGTGGTCTTTGCAACATGATTTAAATCACTGCTTAACAGTGATTGTCATCCAAAATTTGTAAAATCCACACTTTCTGAAAAGAGAAATGGGATTAAAATTAGTGCTAATTGAAGTGTTAAGGAATAATAACAAACTTGTAAAAAAGAATTTATCACATAGTATGTGTCAGTAACAAGGAGATTTCTTGCAGTTACAAAGATGAATATTATCCTTATTAAAAGAATTCATAGTTTTGTGGGTTAAAGAAAGTTCCAATAGAGATAAATGCATGAATATTCCTCAGAATATTTATTGAGCACTCACTGTGTGCTGGGCATTTTGTTTCACATGTATTATATCTTCAATTTTATGTACCTATAAAGTAGGGATATATTCAAGAAAATTAGAGATACAAAGGGAACATTTCATGCAAAGATGGGTTCCATAAGGACAGAAATGGTAGGGACCTAACAGAAGCAGAAGATATTAAGAAGAGGTGACAAGAATACACATAAGAACTATACAAAAAAGATCTTAATGACCCAGATTACCATGATGCTATGATCACTCACCTAGAACCAGATATCCTGGAATTAGAAGTCAAGTGGGCCTTAGAAAGCATCAGTAAAAACAAAGCTAGTGGAGGTGAGGAATTCCAGTTGAGCTATTTCAAATCCTAAAAGATGAAGCTGTTAAAGTGCTGCATTCAATATGCCAGCAAATTTGGAAAACTCAGCCGTGACCACAGGACTGGAAAAGGTCAGTTTTCATTCCAATTCCAAAGAAGGGCAATGCTAAAAAATGTTCAAATCACCACACAACTGCACTCATTTCACACACTAGCAAAGTAACACTCAAAATTCTCCAAGCCAGACTTCAACAGTTCATGAACAATGAACTTACAGATGTTCAAGTTGGATTTATAAAAGGCAGAGGAACCAGAGATAAAATTTCCAACATTAACTGGATCATAGAAAAAGCAAGAGAATTCCAGAAAAACATCTACTTCTGCTTTATTGATCATGCCAAAGCCTTTGGTTGTGTAGATTACAACAAACTGTATAAAATTCTTCAAGAGATGGGAATAGCAGATCTACTACCTGAGAAATCTGTATGCAGGTCAAGAAGCAACAGTTAGAACCAGACATGGAACAACAGATGGGTTCCAAACTGGGAAGGGAGTACATCAAAGTTGTATATTGTCACTCTGCTTATTTAACTTATATTAAGAGTATATCATGTGGCATGTTGGGCTGGATGAAGAACAAACAAGAATCAAGATTGCCAGAAGACATAGCAATAACCTCAGATATACATATGACACCACCCTTATAGCAGAAAGCAAAGAGAAACTGAAGACTCTTGATGAAAGTGAAAAAGGAGAGTGAAAAAACTGGCTTACAACTCAACATTCAGAAAACTAAGATCATGGCATCTGGTCCCAGCACTTCATGGCAAATAGATAGGGAAACAATGGAAACAGTGACAGACTTTATTTTCTTGGGCTCCAAAATCACTGCAGATGGTGCCTGCAGCCTAGAAATTAAAACTTGCTCCTTGGAAGAAAACCTATGACCAAATTTGACAGCATATTAAAAAGCAGAGACATTACTTTGCCAACAAAGGTCCATCAAGTCAAAGCTATCACTGTTTCATAGTCAAGTATGTGAGTTCAGTTCAGTTCAGTTGCTCAGTCATGTCCGACTCTTTGTGACCCCATGGACTGAAGCAAGTCCCTGTCCATCACCAACTCCTGGAGTTTACTCAAATGCATATCCATTGAGTCAGTGATGCCATCCAACCATCTCATCCTCTGTCGTCCCCTTCTCCTCCTGCCTTCAATCTTTTCCAGCACCTCAGGGTCTTTTCCAATGAGTCAATTCTTCACATCAGCTGGCCAAAGTACTGGAGCTTCAGCTTCAGCATCAGTCCTTCCAATGAATATTCAGGACTGATTTCCTTTAGGATGGACTGGTTGGATCTCCTTACAATACAAGGGACTCTCAAGAGTCTTCTCCAACACCACAATTCAAAAGCATCAATCCTGCGGTGCTCAGCTTTCTTCACAGTCCAACTCTCACATCCATACATGACTACTGGAAAAACTATAGCTTTGACTAGATGGACCTTTGTTGGCAAAGTAGGTCTCTGCTTTTTAATATGCCATCTAGGATGGTCATAACTTTTCTTCCAAGGAGCAAGCATCTTTTAACTTCATGACTTTTTCATGCTTCATCCAGCCCAGTGTTGGAAAAGAAGAAGTAAAACTCTCACTGTTTGCAGATGACATGATCCTCTACATTGAAAACCCTAAAGATGCCACCAGAAAATTACTAGAGCTAATCAATGAATATAGTAAAGTAGCAGCATATAAAGTTAATACACAGAAATCCCTTCCATTCTTATAAACTAACAATGAAAAATCAAAGAGTAATTAAGGAAACAAGCCCACTCACCATTACAATGAAAAGAATAAATTTACCTAAAGAAAGAAAACACCTGTATACAGAGAACTATAAAACACTAATGAAAGAAATCAAAGATGAAACAAATAGATGGAGAAATATGTCATGTTCTTGAATTGGAAAAATTCAATATAGCGAAAATTAGTATAGTACCCAAAGTAATCTATAGATTCAGTGCAATCCATATCAAACTAAAAACAGTTTTTGTTTTTTTTTTTTTTAAACAGAACTAGCACAAATAATTTCACAATTTGTATGGTAACATAAAAGAGGTTTCTGGAGGTTTCATTTGATTCTAAAGTGATCTTGAAGTGAACAGTGATCTATCTGGCAGAAGAAATAAGAATGACACCTTAAGGAACCAAAGTGTTTGTGATTTCATATGATGTGACAGATGACAGACCAATCCTTATTTTTATGTTCTATAAATAACTAAGTTTTCCCCAGCTTTACTGAGGTATATTTGACAAACAAAGTTGTACGATATATGCAGTATACAATGTGAGGATTTGATATATATGTACATTGTGAAGGAATTCCCCTACTGAATTAATTAATGTCATATATTTATCTTCTTATCCCAAAGTCTTAATATTGTACCTAGCTGCATGAGTACCCCATAACCATTTTAACCCTGACTTCATCTTTTTGGACGGTGGATTATATGATACATAAGAGGCCATGAACCACTGGAATAAAGTGAACATTCCTGGTTTCGAGATTTTATGTTTTTTTTTTTTTTTTTCTTGTCTCTCCCTATCCTGTATTTAAAAGAAACATTTTAAAAGCATAAATAGATATTTATTCATTCATATATTTATAATTTATAAAAATCAAGCTAATTTAAGTAACACTGAGAACATATTTAAACAACACTAAGAACATATTTGGGCTTCCCTGGTGGCTCAGATGGTAAAAGTGTCTGCCTAAAATGCGGGATACCCGGGTTCGATCTGTGGGTTGGGAAGATCCCCTGGAGAAGGAAATGGCACCCCACTCCAGTACTCTTGCCTGGAAAATCCCAAGGATGAAGGAGCCTAGTAGACTACAGTCCATGGAGTCACAAAGAGCCATACAGTACTGAGCAACTTCACTTTCACTTTTCATTTTTAAGGACATATTTGAGTGATTTATCAAATAATTCCTGATACTTATTAAATGGATGGCTTAGTGTTATGAACTAAAGTATATCAAAATTATACATTTTCAATTGGAATACATTTTAAAGGACATTAGAATTTGTGCTATTTTCTTTTAAAATTTAAGAAATATCTTTTTCCGTTAAGTCATACAAATATAACAACACATATAAAGTTACAGTTTCAATACTGTGTTATGTTTGAGTCATTGGAGAATAAAATAGTAATCCACTCAAGTATTCTTGCCTGGCAAATCCCATGAACAGAGAAACCTGGCGGACTGCAGTCCAGGGGGTTGCAAAGAGTTGGGCATGACTTAGCTAATAAACAAAAATGAAAAGGCTTTCCCTCTCTCATGTTTACAAGAAATAAATAAATGCCTCTACTGAAACTTAAGAAAGAAAAGAAGGGAAAAAAAAAGGAAGAAAAGTGAAGAGAGAAATACCTTATGGTAACAATATATCAGTGAAACTTGAGGCAGAAAAGAATTAGATTTGAAAGTGCTTTAATATTTAAGTCAATTTTCCAAGCTGTACGCCTTGAATCAGTAATCACAGATACATGCAGATGGACACCAAGGGCACATGGGAGCCACACTGGAAGGAGACCCAGAGGGTAGAGGGAGAGGAAAATGAAGTTGGAAGAGTCTGGAAGCCTCAGAAGAAGAACGGAGAGGTGTGGACATGACTGGTAATGGAGGCCTGGAAGGAAGTTAAGGAGAGACCAGACACACAGAGGGGTGGATTGTTTTTGTATTGAAAATGCTTCATGGATTCCCCTCAGTGCCTGGGACCCCCAAGATTAGGTTTTCTGTGAGGCCTCATCACTATGTTTCCTGATCTCAGATTGCCTTGAGAATCTGCCTTCAGTCTCTGTTTCTGACAATCTCTCTCTCCCTCCAACCCGCATTTGTTAACTTATTGGTAAATGATTTTACGATCTAACCCAAATGAATCATTTCTCAAGGTGTCTAAATTAAATAGAATAGCCTCTTCATAGTGAACTTTGTTAAATCTATGACTTCGTTGGTCTTCTCAGGTGACACTAGTGATAAAGAATCTGCCTGCCAAAGCATAAGACATAAGAGACATGCATTCTGTCCCAGGTTGGGGAAGATCCCATGGAAGAGGGTATGACAACCCACTCCAGTATTCTGGCAAGGAGAATCCTGAAAGGTTACAGCCATGAGCTGTGAGCAAATCTGGTATCCTTGGCCTCTGAAGAGGATTTTGATCTGGGGCCAGAGATGAGGCCAGATCACTCAGAGCTTTTGTGTAGTAGAGCTTTATTAAAGTGTAAAAGGTATAAGGAAAGTTTCTGAAATAGACATTGAAAGAGGACAGAAAGAGTGTCCCCTTGCTAGTTTTTAGCAAAGTGTTACATACTTGTTGCTGCTGCTGCTGCTGCTAAGTCGCTTCAGTCGTGTCCGACTCTGTGCGACCGCATAGACGGCAGCCCATTAGGGTCCTCTGTCCCTGGGATTCTCCAGGCAAGAACACTGGAGTGGGTTGCCATTTCCTTCTCCAATGCATGAAAGTGAAAAGGGAAAGTGAAGTCGCTCAGTCATGCCCGACTCTTCGTGACCCCATGGACTGCAGCCTACCAGGCCACTCCATCCATGGGATTTTCCAGGCAAGAGTACTAGAGTGGGGTGCCACTGCCTTAGCAAGCTGCTAATCAGGTAAAAGAAATGCCTCAAGACTGAAAGAATTGTACTAGGCTCCTCCCCTACAAAATATATTTAGAGATAGAATGGTACAAGGGGAGTCATCTCCTGCCATAAAACAATTGACATGAATCTTGAAGAAAGGCAGGTTTCAAAGCAAATACATAGCTTCATTAACATAGCTTAAGAAAAACATTTCTATGACTGAGACTTGTTTACTGAGCCATTAACAGTTCAAGGTTTGAGAAAAGTTCAATTTTAGGTGGAACTGATTTGAAGAAAGGCAGATTCCAAAGCAAATACATACTTTCATTCAGTTCAGTTCAGTTCAGTCACTCAGTCCTGTCTGACTCTTTGCGATCCCATGAATCACAGCACGCCAGGCCTCCCTGTAAGTCACCAACTCCCATAGTTCACTCAAACTCATGTCCATCGAGTTGTTGATGCCATCCAGCCATCTCATCTTCTGTCGTCCCCTTCTCCTCCTGCCCCTAATCCCTCTCAGCATCAGAGTTTTTTCTAATGAGTCAACTCTTCGCACAAGGTGGCCAAAGTATAGGAGTTTCAGCTTTAGTATCATTCCTTCCAAAGAACACCCAGGACTGATCTCCCTTAGAATGGACTGGTTGGATCTCCTTGCAGTCCAAGGGGCTCTCAAGAGTCTTCTCCAACACCACAGTTCAAAAGCATTAATTCTTCAGCACTCAGCTTTCTTCACAGACCAACTCTCCCATCCATACATGACCACTGGAAAAACCATAGCCTTAACTAGACCAACCTTTGTTGGCAAAGTAATGTCTCTTCTTTTGAATATGCTATCTAGGTCATAACTTTCCTTCAAAGGAGTAAGTGTGTTTTAATTTCATGGCTGCAGTCATCATCTGCAGTGATTTTGGAGCCAAAAATAAAGTCTGACACTGTTTCCACTGTTTTCCCATCTATTTCCCATGAAGTGATGGGACCAGATGCCATGATCTTAGTTTTCTGAATGTTGAGCTTTAAGCCAAGTTTTTCACCCTCCTCTTTCACTTTCATCAAGAGGATTTTTAGTTCCTCTTCACTTTCTGCCATAAGGGTGGTGTCATCTGCATATCTGAGATTATTGATATTTCTCCCAGCAATCTTGATTCCAGCTTGTGCTTCTTCCAGCCCAGCGTTTCTCATGATGTACTCTGCATAGAAGTTAAATAAGCAGGGTGACAATATACAGCCTTGACGTACTCCTTTTCCTATTTGGAACCAGTCTGTTTTTCAATGTCCAGTTCCAACTGTTGCTTCCTGACCTGCATACAGGTTTCTCAAGAGCCAAGTCAGGTGGTCTGGTACTCTCATCTCTTTCAGAATTTTCCACAGTTTATTGTGATCCACACAGTCAAAGGCTTTGGCATAGTCAATAAAGCAAAAATAGATGTTTTTCTGGAACTCTCTTGCTTTTTTGATGATTGAGCGGATGTTGGCAATTTGATCTCTGGTTCCTCTGCCTTTTCTAAAAGCAGCTTGAACATCTGGAAGTCGACAGCTATGCATTGCTGAAGCCTGGCTTGGAGAATTTTGAGCATTACTTTACTAGAGTGTGAGATGAGTGCAATTGTGCAGTAGTTTGAGCATTCTTTCACATTGCCTTCCTTTGGGATTAGAATGAAAACTGACCTTTTCTCGTCCTGTGGCCACTGCTGAGTTTTCCAAATTTGCTGACATATTGAGTGCAGCACTTTCACAGCATCATCTTTCAGGATTTAGAATAGATGAACTGGAATTCCATCACCTCCACTAGCTTTGTTCGTAGTGATGTTTTCTAAGGCCCACTTGACTTCACATTCCAGCACACCTGGCTGTAGGTGAGTTATCACATCATAGCGATTATCTTGGTCATGAAGATCTTTTTTGTACAGTTCTTCTGTGTATTCTTGCCACCTCTTCTTAACATCTTCTGCTTCTGTTAGGTCCATACCATTTCTGTCCTTTATCGAGCCCATCTTTGCATGAAATATTCCCTTGGTGTCTCTAATTTTCTTGAAGAGATCTCTAGTTTTTCCCATTCTGTTGTTTTCTTCTATTTCTTTGCAGTGATCACTGAGGAAGGATTTCTTATCTCTCCTTGTTATTCTTTGGAACTCTGCATTCAGATGCTTATATCTTTCCTTTTCTCCTTTGCATTTTGCGTCTATTCTTTTCACAGCTATTTCTAAGGCATTCACAGACAGGCATTTTGCTTTTTGACATTTCCTTTCCATGGGGATGGTCTTGATCCCTGTCTCCTGTACAGTGTCACGAACCTCATTCCATAGTTCATCAGGCACTCTAACTATCAGATCTAGGCCCTTAAATCTATTTCTCACTCCCACTGTATAACCATAAGGGATTTGATTTAGGTCATACCTGAATGGTCTAGTGGTTTTCCCCACTTTCTTCAATTTAAGTCTGAATTTGGCAATAAGGAGTTCATGATCTGAGCCACAGTCAGCTCCCAGTCTTGTTTTTGCTGACTGTATAGAGCTTCTCCATCTTTGGCTGCAAAGAATATAGTCAATCTGATTTCAGTGTTGACCATCGGGTGATGTCCATGTGTTGTCTTCTCTTGTGTTCTTGGAAGAGGGTGTTTGCTATGACCAGTGCATTCTCTTTGCAAAACTCTATTAGCCTTTGCCCTGCTTCATTCTGTATTCCAAGGCCAAATTTGCCTGTCACCCCATGTGTTTCTTGACTTCCTACTTTTGCATTCAGTCCCCTATAATGAAAAGGACATCATTTTTGGATGTTAGTTCTAAAAGGTCTTGTAGGTCTTCATAGAACCATTCAACTTCAGCTTCTTCAGTGTTACTGGTTGGGGCATAGACTTGGATTACTGTGATATTGAATGATTTGCCTTGGAAACAAACATAGATCATTCTATTATTTTGAGATTGCATCCAAGTACTGCATTTCAGACTCTTTTGTTGACCATGATGGCTACTCCATTTCTTCTGAGGGATTCCTGCCCGCAGTAGTAGATGTGATGGTCATCTGAGTTAAATTCACCCATTCCAGTCCATTTTAGTTCGCTGATTCCTATAATGTCGACATTCACTCTTGCCATCTCCTGTTTGACCACTTCCAATTTGCCTTGATTTATGGACTTAACATTCCAGGTTACTATGCAATATTGCTCTTTACAGCATTGGACCTTGCTTCTATCACTAGTCACATACACAACTGGGTATTGTTTTTGCTTTGGCTCCATTTCCCCACTGATCTCCAGTAGCATATTGAACACCTACCGACCTGGGGAGTTCTTCTTTTAGTATCCTAACATTTTGCCTTTTTATACTTTTCATGAGGTTCTCAAGGCAAGAATACTGAAGTGGTTTGCCATTCCCTTCTCCAGTGCACCACATTCTGTCAGACCTCTCCACCATGACCCACCCATCTTGGGTGGCCCCACATGGCATGGCCTAGTTTCATTGAGTTAGACATAATATTTAAATTTTTTTAATTTTTAATTAAATTATTTTAATTGGATGATAATTGTTTTACAATATTGTGATGGTATTAGCCATATATCAACATAACACTTCTTTAAGTAAATAATAGTTCCTATACACTAGATCATTTATTCATTTCTTATTCAGTAAGTCTGTTTCATATTTATAAGTGTGTCTTGGATAAGAAAGCATGTGTATTTTGCATGAGGACTAACTTTAGCTGAAACCTTGTTTTGTCTATGGCTTGTCTATTTATAAGTTTCAGAGTGTAGGAGGTCCTCAAGAGAATTTGAGAATGTCAAGAGAATTTCACTTTGATTCTGATATATGTCCTTGCCTATGATGTTGTTTCTAAAGCTTCTCAAATTTCTCAAATAAGTAGATTAGGATGAAAAGGGAAAGGCAGAAAAATTAAACCAGATGGGGCTTTCTAGCTCTCAATGTGCTCTGGATAATAGATATGACCAATAAGGCAGGATAAAATTATGGCAAGATTTTGTGTGCTCAAACATTATTTTGACTTAGATGAGACATGTGGTTTAAATAGCAACCACCTAACATTCTAAGATTCCATTATTATTGTTAAAACAAAGTAAATTTTCTGTATTATATCAGCCAAGCTCTAAAATTCTAAACTTCAGAATAGGAAAAAAAAAAAGAAAATGAAAAAAATGAAGAAGCAAAGGGCATCTGAGAAATGGTGACAATCTAAAAGTAATCAGGCTTTCAAGAATCTCACACTGCAAAGGACCAGTTTCAAAAGTTATTGATAGCAATGAACAGATTATTCATATATTTACAAAGTGATTTTTTTTTTATGTTTGTACAGTGTCATAGTCCTGGTGGTTGACTAACCAAAATTCATTCTCAATAATTCAACATTTCAGTGCATATTACTTGACTGAGTCATTTGGAGAAAAGCTTCCTATTTGCATAAATAATGTGAAGAGCTGCCACACTGAAATTACTGAATATTTTTAGTCTCTTTCAAACACATTTTAAACAATCTCATAATTTTACTCATTCATTTTCATAGAAACCTAAATATATACTATTTTTATCAATGTTAAAAGCAGTAACAACAAAAATTCCAGACATTCCTAATTTACCTTAAGCTAATTAAAGTTTTACATTTTTATACTCTGCATGTCAGGGTATACTCTCAAATACCAGATAATTAAGTTAATTAAATTATAATAGCTTTAACCCTTCCTTTCTTATTTATGACACTTAATGTGAAAAACTAAGAGTAACTACAAACTAAGTAGGGAAAGAGATCATTGTTAAGATAAATTTCTGCCAAACATCAGAGTTAGAAAATAGACTTTAAAAAATTGCCCTGTAATATTAGCATTTTTACAACAGCAAATTATTATCTTCTGGCAATTGTTCATCATATTTATCTCCAATCATCAGTGGTAAATAATATATGAAAACATGCAAAGATAATTTTTCCTATGTTTTATAAAAATTTAGTTTATGGAGAAGGAAATGGCAACCCACTCCAGTATTCTTGCCTGCAGATTCCCAGGGACAGAGGAGCCTGGTGGGCTTCTCTGTCTGTGGGGTTGCACAGAGTTGGACATGACTGAAACAACTTAGCAGCAGTTTATGCCACTTATCAATAGATTTGTGATTAAAGGGAGATGTCTAACTGGATCAAATCTTAGACAGCTTTTGTTTTTATTATCCACAATGAGAAAGCCCTGGACTGTCATGTCATATGAGCCATGCTGAGGGCCATGCTGCTGGTGTAGCTACAGCTGGTACTCAGATTGGGTCTCCTTACCTACATGATGATCACTACATGCCTTTCTCAGACTTGTTGTGAGGGTGAGAAAAGGTAATGCCTATAAGCCACCCACCAGATTACCTTGCAGTTCAGAGATTCTAACCTTCCATACTTTCCCTAAAGAAAAACTTACAGGTGGAAGGTATGCAAAGAGAACAGAAATAAGGCACTAGCATTCTAATTTTTCCAGTGAAAAACATTTTAAAATGAAATTTACCCTCAGAATTGACTATTAGTGAGAAATAAGAATTACTAATGACAGATTCATCACTTACACGAGTGCTTTGATTCCCATGTAGGTTATCATAACAATCCTATCATTAGAGTGATACCTTCATTAGTATCTGTGCATATTAACTTGGCAGCATCTATGTAAGATATAGGGAAACAACTGTGTATCTAGTCTTTACAGAGGTAGATGTTCACAGAATCTTATGCTTTTTCTCTGTGAAACTTTTAATTTTAAATATATAATTTGTCATTTATCACAAAATAAAGTACTTAGAAAAGTTGCATGGTATACAGGGTTCAAATTTAAAAGCTCTGGTGCCTATAAACTTACTTCAGATGCTTTTTTCCATATGCTATATAAAAAGCTGTGAAAGATTTACTAATTCTGGGAAGATGGTGACCTAAATTCAGGTTTCTTCTCTTTCTTTACCAGTTCTAAAGCAGCAGCATGTTTTAGGGGAAATAGTGGCTAAGATCCTGAGAAGCTCATGTGCATGTCAGGCCTTGAGCTCTCTGAGAGACTCAGCTGACAGAATTGACTGGACTGGCCATATCACCCATGGGCTGAGTAAGTACATGAAACCTGGTGTTGAAAAATCCAGAATGGTCATGGTGGAGTAGATATTTGGGAAACAGTTTGGTTTGCACAGATATATACTTCATCCAAGTGGAAAGCTGCCACAGACCTACTGGAATCTGCCTATTCAACCTAGTGGGGAGGCCAAGAAGGACCAGAATGGGTGAGCCTTCAAGTCTGTGAGGGTGATGGGAGACTAGAGAAGGAGATTTATTTTAGGTTCTTACCACATTTTTGGTGGCCTGCTTAGTTAGACATTTTTGGTCCATGTTGGGGAGACTATTTCACTTTCTAACACTTTTGGGGGACTGCTGCTACTGCTAAGTCGCTTCAGTCGTGTCCGACTCTGTGTGACCCCATAGACGGCAGCCCACCAGGCTCCCCCGTCCTTGGGATTCTCCAGGCAAGAACACTGGAGTGGGTTGCCATTTCCTTCTCCAATGCATGAAAGTGAAAAGTGAAAGTGAAGTCGCTCAGTCGTGTCCGACTCCCAGCAACCCCATGGACTGCAGCCTACCAGGCTCCTCTGTCCATGGGATTTTCCAGGCAAGAGTACTGGAGTCGGGTGCCATTGCCTTAGCAACCTACATCAAGATACAAAGAAAACCTACACAGTGAAATAAAACTGCTGGAGATGATAGAAATAAACAGCAAAACAGAAGAACCACTTAAGACAATGTAGTTATAATGAATATTTTCTGAATAAATACAACAAAACAACTAAACTCTTCACCTGAACATGTGGCTTAGAAGACCATGGATACTGTATCTTTAACACTCATGACTAAAACGATAAGAAGATAGAAATCATTAGGAAAAGACAATTTGAAAAGAAGAGCCAGGAGACTTGCCAAAAGTAGTAGGAGTAACCAAAGAAGAAAAGAGGAAAATATTTCAGAGAAAATATACAAAAAATAGGTAGAGCATTCTCCTGAAAGAAAGACCTAATCCTGTCAGTGGGCAAAGCTCAGCAGTGGCTGGTGGATGGATGAGGACAGGACTGGATCTGCTAGATTCTGGTGAACCCTTCAGCCCCAGGTTCAGGTATAATAACCTTACAGGTACTTAGGATGGACAAGCTCACCTGCAGGAGGAAGGAGACCTGTAGCAAGAGGTACTGAAAGAAGGGGAACACTGTTTTGAGAAGGTGACTCCCTCCCCCAGTTCACTGGACTGAGAGGATGATGAGTTCTTTGATGATCAGCAACAATTCTGCAGCCAGTATTTGATGATCAGCAACAGTTTCACAACTCATCATCCAAATAGTCCATCAGAGGATAGTACGTGAAGGATGACTCCAACAAACAAAACTCCCCAAGTTGAGATTTATAGTCCATCTTTCTCCAATTTCCTGATATCTCCTGCCCCACCTGCCAAGACCACCCACAAAGCTCCAGGAGCACCAAACCCTGCTGGTGGAGATGAGGTAGGAGATAATGGGTCTTTGGGCCAGACACCTGTAGTTTGTTAAGTGGAGTAAAATTCAAGCTGTGTTCTCACCCAGACACTCCAAGGACAAAACTCCTGGCAAAAGGTGAGCTCAGCTAAATCAAAGAGATAAGGTGCCCACTCCTGAGGTCAAGAAAGATTTCCTTGTCTGCACGTGCCCAGGAAGGTTTCCTCGGGGTCAAAAACGGAAGGGGCCCTACCTCATAATAAGTGCAGACAAGTACCCACTGCTTCTGCAGTGGGGTCCATCTTAGAAAAAAGTTGTACACACATCTTGGTAAGGGCCCATGGACCAGTCAGGTGTGAAGAAAGAAACAAGAGAATTGGCTAAAGGCAAAAGAATACCCAGAAGTGTTGTCCTCTGTAAGTGATTTACATCCCTCTTTATGGTGCTGCTCCTCATTCAGGATGTTAGCACTCCTCTCCGGGTGTGTATCTCTGCCTGGCTTCTGGCTTCTGACTTAGAGAAGACATCCCAACCCTTTCTTTCTGGGTGTGTATCTCTGCTTAGTTTTTGCCTTATTGCACTCCTCCCTCAGGATGTCCACACTCCGTTTTGGGTGTGTATTTCTGCCTTGCTTCTGCCTTAAATAAACAACCTGTTTCTCTGTGTGCACTCTCAAACATTGTGCAGTGTCTGTAATAATAAATTTGTACCTGCTTTTACAGCGTTTGCCTTCTTGAAATATTCTTGCTTTCAAACAGGGGAAAGGGCCAGGGACTTTGCTTCTAGCCTCTAGCCCTTGGCAGTGTGATGCCTAGGATTCCTCGTTTTCATCCAGGATACCAAGGTTCAATTCCTGGTCATGGAACTAAGATATCTCTTCAGGGTCACTCACTGCTCTTCCTTTGAGATGGAGGTAGTGGTCAGAGCTGAATGAGAAACCCACCCTCCTTCACCACTGCTCTGCTCTGGACCATAGATTTCATAGATTTGAGGACAAGGGGAGTTTTAATTGGATTTTAAATCATAAATTGAAAGTATATAGACTTAAAACTTACATTATGTAAATTAAGAGACTCTTTAACAATGATAATGAGAATAAAGCTATGTAATTTGTTCAAACTGTTGGGAATAAATAAGGAAGAAAGATACTGACCTGCCTCTTGAGAAACCTTATATGCAGGTCAGGAAGCAACAGTTAGAACTGGGCATGGAACAACAGACTGGTTCCAAATAGGAAAAGGAGTACATCAAGGCTGTATATTGTCACCCTGCTTATTTAACTTATATGCAGAGTACATCACAAGAAACGCTGGGCTGAAAGAATCACAAGCTGGAATCAAGATTGCCGGGAGAAATATCAGTAACCTCAGATATGCAGATGACACCACCCTTATGGCAGAAAGTGAAGAGGAACTCAAAAGCCTCTTGATGAAAGTGAAAGAGGAGAGTGAAAAAGTTGGCTTAAAGCTCAACATTCAGAAAACAAAGATCATGGCATCCGGTCCCATCACTTCATGGGAAATAGATGGGGAAAAAGTGGAAACAATGGCTGACTTCATTTTGGGGGGCTCCAAAATCACTGCAGATGGTGATTGCAGCCATGAGATTAAAAGACCTTTACTCCTTGGAAGCAAAGTTATGACCAACCTAGATATCATATTAAAAAGCAGAGACATTACTTTGCCAAAAAAGGTCCATCTAGTCAAGGCTATGTTTTTTCCAGCGGTCATGTATGGATGTGAGAGTTGGACTGTAAAGAAGGCTGAGCACCAAAGAATTGATGCTTTTGAACTGTGGTGTTGGAGAAGACTCCTGAGAGTCCCTTGGACTGCAAGGAGATCCAACCAGTTCATTCTAAAGGAGATCAGTTATGGGTGTTCATTGGAAGCACTGATGCTAAAGCTGAAACTCCAATACTTTGGCCACCTCATGTGTAGAGTTGACTCATTGTAAGAGACCCTGATGCTGGGAGGAATTGGGGGCAGGAGAAGAAGGGTCGACAGAGGATGAGATGGCTGAATGGCATCACCAACTCGATGGACATGAATTTGAGTGAACTCTGGGAGTTGGTGATGGACAGGGAGGCCTGGTGTGCTGTGATTCACGGGGTCACAGAGTCAGACACGACTGAGTGACTGAACTGAACGTTTTGAAACAATAGAAAAATAAAACCAAGTCCACTTTGTACTATTCCTGAGTACTAGTAAGATGTTTACACTTGTATTTTAAGGAATTGTATATGGGTCCTTACACAAACTACATAGAAAGATAGAATAGAGAAGGAAGAGAAAGGAACTAAAAGCAAGAAATAGAGATGAGATAAAATATACATTTCTTGGAGAAATGGGGATTCTTTCGATTTCCCTAGATATCTAGGTTAAATACTCTTTGGAGGAATCAAACCTTTTCCATTTTAGCTTGCTAAAAGAAGCTTCAGAACAGCAAAATGACAGCAGTTCTTTAAGGAAAAGCGATTAAAAATAAGCTTACAGACTTCCAATTCAAGATGGCAGAGTAGAAGGATATGCACTCATCTCCTCCTGTGAGAGCAACAACATTGCAACTAGCTGTTGAACAATCACTGAGTACTATTGGATGCTGGATCCCACAAAAACAAAACAAACAAACAAACACCTCACATCCAAAGGCAAAGAAGAAGCCACAGTGAGACAGTAGAAGGGGCTCAATCATGATAAAATCAAATTCTATACCCATTGGGTGGGTGATCCACAGACTGGAGAACAATAATGTCAAAGAAGTTCTTGCAGTATTGTGAAGGTTCTTAACCCCATGTCAGTCTTCCTAGCCTGGAGATCCAACAAAGAGACTGGGAATCCCCAGGGAATCTGGCCTTGAGGGCCAGTGGGATTTGACTAGCACTTGCAGAGGACTAGGGGATACAGACACTCCAGTCTTGGAGAGCACAAACAAAATTTTGCAGGCATCAAGAACCAGAGAAGAGGATCAGTGACCCCATAGGGGACTGAAGCAAAACTACCTGCGAGTGTTGGAGGGCCTCCTGTGGAGATGTGGGTCAGCCGGGGCTCACCACAGGGCTCACCACCCTGAGGGCTTGCCCTCAGGGATGAGGGCACCGGAAGGTCAGCCTACCAATAGAACCTGTAGAACCCAAGGCTGGGTCGCCTCAGGTAAAACAACTACCAGGGAGGGAGTACAACCACACCCATCAGCAGATAATTGGATTAAAGCCTTACTGAACAAGACCCTGCCCACCAGAGCAAGACCCAGTTTTTCTCACTGACAGTCCCTCCCATCAAGCTTACACAAGTTTCTTAGCCTATCCATGAAAGGACAGACAAAAGAAGCAAGAAGAAGCACAGTCTTACAGCAGCTTAAACAAAAACCATATTACAGAATCTTAATCATAATGAAAAAAACAGAAAGTTATGTCCCAGATGAAGGGACAAATTAAAATCCCAGAAAAACAAATAAATGAAGGGAGATAGGCAACCTTCCAGAAAAAGAATTCAGAATAATGATAGTGATGATGATATAGGATCTTGGGGGAAGAATGGAGGCAAAGATTGAGAAGAGGCAAGAAATATTTACAAAAGACCTAGAAGAACTAAAAAACAAACAAAGATGAATGATACACTAGAAGGAATCAAAAGATGAATAAATGAGGCAGAAGAATGGATAAATGACCTGGAGGACAGAATAGTGGAAATCACTGCTGCAGAACAGAATATAGAAAAAAGAATAAAAAGAAATGAAGACAGCCTAAGAGACTGCTGGGATAACATTAAACACACCAACATTTGCATTATAGGGGTCTGAGAAGGAGAAGAGAGAGAGAAAGGACCTAAGAAAATATTTGAAGAGATAATAGCTGAAAAATTCCTGAACATGGGAATGGAAATAGTTAATGAAGTCCAGGAAGCACAGAGAGTCCTAGGAAGGAAAAATCCAAGGAGGAATACACAAAGACTGACATAGTAATCAAACTGACAAGAATTAAAGACAGAAAAGTATTAAAAACAACAAGGGAAAAATTACAAATAATACACAAGGGAACTCCCTTCAGGCTATCAGCTGACTTCTCAACAGAAATAAGCCAGAAGAGAATGGCATGATATATTTAAAGTGATAAAAGGGAAGAAGCTACAACTGGGAATACCACTCAGCAAGACTCTCCTTCAGATATAATGGAGAAGTCAAAAGCTTTCCAGACAAGCAAAAGTTAAGAGAATTCTGTACCACCAAACCAGATTTATGACAAATGCTAAAGGAATTTCTCTAGGCATGAAACACAAGAGAAGGAAAAGACCTACAGAAAATAAACCCCAAAACAATTAATAAAGTAGTAATAGGATCATATCTATCAGTATTTACCTTAAATGTAAATAGATTAAATGCACCAACCAAAAGACATATTCTGGTTGGGTGGATGAAAACACATGCATATATGCACTTTCACTTATCACATTACTCTGCTTGAAGCCCCAAATTGTGTGTAATTATTTTGTATTGTTAAGTTAATCATGTTCTCATTATGACTTGCAATTGTAATTATCTTTTCTTTTTTGTCTATCTATTGATTGTGAGACCTGATAAACATCTTTTACTATTGTATGTAACTATTACTCACTTAGTACCATTGTATCATGATTGGTCAACAGAAAAATAATAGAATTTTGTATCACCAAAATTAGCATCTAATAGGAAAACCTGTAATCACTTTTTAAAATCCAGCTTCACAAAAGAATTATCTTGACAGTTTTTGAAAAATACAAATGTTCAGATATTCCTTTTTTGTTTGAGAGCTCCAGATGTTTCTAGTGAGTAGTCATGTTTAAAAACAACTGAACTATATGATGATCTTTTATCTAGTTTGTTTTACTTTTTCTATTTCATATCAGTGCTCCAATTTCATTTAGTATATGTTCTCCAATTTCTCTATCTCTCTTTTTTTTAATGTTCTTTCTCAATCTGTTATCAAGTCTAAGTAGAAAAGCTTTTTATATATATATATATATATATATATATATATATATATATATACTTATATGTGTTTTAGAAAACTTACAAATTTTTGCCTCACTAAAAAGTTTATGACATTTTGGTTCCACTTGTTTGACTTAGTATGAAAAGAATGCTAGGTTTATAATTAAAAAATATATATGCAACAAGCAACAAAAGGTTTATTGTATAGCATAGGGCACTATAGTCAATATCTTATAGTAACCTATGATGGAAAATAATTTCAAAATTATATATGTGTATTTGTATAACTGAATCACCTTGCTGTGCACTTGAAACATTGTAAATCAACTAAATTCAATAATATATATATATATTAAAAAATAAGCTTACATTGTATCTTGTGGAATGGCAAAATAAACTCTGTAAAAAGTAAGAACTAATTGCAAGAACAAAAGTTGAAGACACATTTCAGAAATACGTAATTTTGCAAAAATACTCATTTTAAAAATATGATATTCTCTATAAGTTTTTCTTGTTGCATGACAATACATTTTGTCAACATGAAATTTATGGGTCATCAACATTCAAGAAGCTGATCAAAGCAATCTCTTTCTTTGTCCCCCACATCCTTCTCTCTTTTCGCTCTCTGTCTCAGGGAATAATTTACCATTGTCTGTATAGCAATAATCTTTGTCAACGATCAATTTTTTTGGCTCTAGAAATAATACTTTGTTTGATCACTGTTGCCTGGTCGATCATCACTATTGTTCATACTGTCTTCATTCTCCAACCTGGCCTCCCATTTCCAATACTCTCTTAAATATTTCTCCATAATGTTCACCTTTTAAGTCTTGAAAACATTTTCTAGCTCTTAAATTCTACAAGGGGAGTGTACAATGTAACACAAATTCCTAGAATCATGCTTGGCATACATTTGATGCTTAGAAATATTCCTGGAATTTAAACAAACTGTCTTGCATTAGACAATACCACTTATGTTACTTAAATTAACTTTTACTTTTCATTAATTAATGTCATTTATTTTATTTATTTAAATTATTTAGTTAAAATTTATATATATTTATTTAACAGCTTCTGATTATTGAGGCACTTTTCTGACTTGTTTCCTTTCTTTGGATAAATTCCTTCAATAATCATGAGTCTTTTTTTTCATCAATAACAGTATTTGCATGGACTGTTGTTGGCATGTGTTTATTATGCAGCTAAGCACAAGTGCATGATTCAGTCAGTTCACTTCAGTCACTCAGTCGTGTCCGACTCTTTGCGACCCCATGAATCACAGCACACCAGGCCTCCCTGTCCATCACCAACTCCCGGAGTTCACCCAGACTCACGTCCATCGAGTCAGTGATGCCATCCAGCCATCTCATCCTCTGTCATCCCCTTCTCCTCCTGCCCCCAATCCCTCCCAGCATCAGAATCTTTTCCAATGTGTCAACTCTTTGCATGAGGTGGCCAAAGTACTGGAGTTTCAGCTTTAGTATCATCCCTTCCAAAGAAATCCCAGGACTGATCTCCTTCAGAATGGACTGGTTGGATCTCCTTGCAGTCCAAGGGACTCTCAAGAGTCTTCTCCAACACCACAGTTCAAAAGCATCAATTCTTCGGCACTCAGCCTTCTTCACAGTCCAACTCTCACATCCATACATGACCACAAGAAAAACCATAGCCTTGACTAGACGAACCTTTGTTGGCAAAGTAATGTCTCTTCTTTTGAATATGCTATCTAGGTTGGTCATAACTTTTCTTCCAAGGAGTTAAGTGTCTTTTAATTTCATGGCTGCAGTCACCATCTGCAGTAATTTTGGAGCCCCAAAAAATAATTTCCCATGAAGTGATGGGACCGGATGCCATGATCTTCATTTTCTGAATGTTGAGCTTTAAGCCAACTTTTTCACTCTCCAGTGCATGATTAGCATTCAGTAAAGTTTCAGATAAAATACACAACTTCTATTTCATCTTCTAAGACTTTCCTTAATACTAAAATTACATAAAATTAATAGGTGATTTTCCCCTTAGAGATCAAACCTATATCCTTAGAAACTGCAGTCTGTAAAAACATACATAACTCATTAGAAATGCTGCTAAGCCTTCATGTTAATGACTAAATATGGAATTGGAAAGGCAGTTCTTTTGATTATAATATCACTTAATGCAGGAGAAGTAGCTCATCAACATGAAATCAAGGCACTCATATAAAGGGGAGAATCATGCTGAGCATCTAAAAAGAAATCACTGCTCATGAAAGCAGTAGCCTTAGAGAACTTGGAGGCCTGGCATCAAATGAGACCATATATAATTACTGATAACTTTTTTCTTAAGATAGAAAGCAGATGATCACATCCTGATCTTAGATGCATGAAGTGAACATTTGATTATCTGTAATAGAGAGGCCTGAGACAACACTTGTATTAAGGTTGGTAGAAAAATCACACTGAAAGAATCTATGGATGATTCCATCTGTTTTTCAGGTTATGTCAATCAATAAATATGCTAAAGTAGTCTTGGGTGTTAATAGTAATATTAAGAATAATAATGTCATATGTATTGTTAATAATAAACCATCTTATTATTGATTATACTATTGTTATTATTACTTCATTTTAAGAAAAAGTAATCGTTTGAATTCTTTTAAAATAATTGGCCTGTATTATCTATTACAATTTTTCACATAACAAGAAGTACTCGATATTAGATGATGATAAATGTTTCCAAATATAATCAGAATATGATCAAAGTGCTATAGCAACACAGGAAACATTTCTGCTCAAGTAATAACTACACAAATGCATGGCTTTTCATTTAGGCTCTTAGCTACTACACTATTAGATTATGGTGGATGTTGTTCAGTTGCTAAGTGTATCCAAAGTTTGTAACCCCATGGACTGCAGTATGCCAGACTCCTCTGTACTTCACTATCTCCAGAGGTTTGCTCAAATTCATGTTCATTGAGTCAGTGATGGAATCTAACAATCTCATCCTTTGGTGCCCCCTTCTACTTTTGCCTTCAATCTTTTGCAGCATCAGGGTCTTTTCCAATGTGTCAGCTCTTCCCATCAGGTGGCCAAAGTTTTGGAGCTTCAGCTTCAGCATCAGTCTTTCCAATGAATATTCAGGACTGATTCCCTTTAGGACGGACTGGTTTGATCTCTTTGCAGACCAAGGAACTCTCAAGAGTCTTCTCCAGCACCACAGTTTGAAAGCATCCATTTTTTGGCACTCAGGCTTCTTAATGACCCAACTTTCAATCCATATGTGAGCACTGAAAAGACCACAGTTTGACCTGTATGGACCTGTGTGGGCAAAGTGATGTCTATACTTTTTAATATGTTGTCTAAGTTTGTCATAGCTTTGCTTCCAAGGAGCAAGTGTCTTTCGTTTCCATGGCTGCAGTCACCATCGACAATAATTCTGGAGACCAAGGAAAGGAAAGCTGTCACGGCTTCCACTTTTCCCCCTACTATTTTCTATGAAGGGATGGGGCTGGAGGGGCTTCTCTTATAGCTCAATTGGTAAAGAATCTGTCTGCAGAGTCCCTGGTTCGATTCCTGGGTCAGGAAGGTCCACTGGAGAAGGGATAGGCTACCCACTCCAGTATTCTTGGGCTTCCCTTGTGGCTCAGCTGGTGATGGTGCTGGAGGTCATGGTCTTAGCTTATTTTAATGTTGATATTTAAGCCAGCTTTTTCTCTTTCCTCTTAAGAGGCTGTTTAGTTCCTCTTCACTTTCTGCCATTAGAATGGTATCATTTGCATATCTGAGGTTGTTGATATTTCTCTTGGCAAACTTGATTCAAGATTGTGATTCATCCAGCCTGACATTTCACATGATGTACTCTGTATATGAATTAAATAAGTAGGGTGGCAATATACAGCCTTGTCATGTTCCTTTCCAAATTCTGAACCAGTGCATTGTTCCATGTCTGGTTCTAACTGTTGCTTCTTGATGGCATATAGGTTTCTCAGGTGAGATGGTCTGGTATTCTAATTTCTTTAAGAATTTTCCAGTCTGTGGTGGTCCAACAGTCACCATGTAGTCTTTAGTGTAGTCAATGAAGCAGAAGTAGATGTTTTTCTGGACTCCCATGCTATGGTTTTTCCAGTAGTCATGTATGGATGTGAGAGTTGGACTGTGAAGAAAGCTGAGCGCCAAAGGATTGATGCTTTTGAACTGTGGTGTTGGAGAAGATTTTTGAGAGTCCCTTGGACTGCAAAGAGATCCAACCAGTCCATCTTAAAGAAGATCAATCCTGAGTGTTCATTGGAAGGACTGATGTTGAAGCTGACATTCCAATACTTTGGCCACCTGATGTGAAGAACTGACTCATTTGAAAAGACTCTGATGCTGGGAAAGATTGAAGGTGGGAGGAGAAGGGGACGACAGAGGATGAGATGGTTGGATGGCATCATCGACTCAATGGACAGGAGTTTGGGCTAACTCTGGGAGTTGGTAATGGATAGGGGGGCCTGGTGTGCTGAAGTCCATGGAATCAAAAAGAATCAGACATGAATGAGCGACTGTACTGAACTGAACTGATTGATGCTTTCTTATGAACTAATGAATGGTGTCAATTTGACCTCTGATTCCTCTGCCTTTTCAAAACCCAGCTTGTACCTCTAGAAGTTCTCAGTTTGTATACTGCTGAAAGCTAACTTGAAAGATTTTGAGTATAAACCTACTAGTCTGTGAAATGAGTAAAGTTGCATAGAAGTTTTAACACTCTTGGCATTGCCCTAACTTGGGATTAGAATGAAAACTGAGGCTTTCCAGTCCTGTGGCCACTGGTGAATTTTCCAAATTTGCTTATATATCGTGTGCAGTACTTTAACAGCATCATCTTTTAGGATTTTCAATAGCTCAGCTGGATTTCCATCACCTCCACTACCTCGGTTCCTAGTAATATTTTCTAAGGCCCACTTGACTTTGTACTCCAGCATGTCGGGCTCTAAGTGAGTGACCACATCATCATGGTTATCTGGGTCATTAAGAAATTTTTTGAATAGTTCCAGTGTTCATTCTTGCTATCTCTTCTTAATTTCTTCTGCTTCTGTTAGGTCCATAACACTTTTGTTCTTTATTATGTCCATTTTTGCATAAAAAGTTCCCTTGATATCTCCAATTTTCTTGAAGAGTTATCTAGTTTTTACCATTCTATTGTTTTCCTCCATTTATTTGCATTGTTCATTTAAGAAGGCCTTCTTATCTCTCCTCTGGAACTCTGCATTCACTTGTGTATACCTTTCCCTTTCTCCCTTGACTTTCACTTCTCTCATTTTCTCAGCTTTTTGTAAAGACGATGAGACAACTACTTTGACTTCTTGCATTTCTTTGGGATGGTTTTAGTCCCTGCCTCCTGTACAATGTTTTGAACTTCCATGCATAGTTCTTCAGGCACTCTGTCTACCAGATTTAATTTCTTGAATCTATTTGTCACCTCCAGTGTATAGTCATTAGGGATTTGATTTAGGTCATACCTGAATGGCCTAGTGGTTTTCTTACTTTTGTCAATTTAATCTGAATTTTGCAATGAGGAGCTCAAGATCTGAGCCACAGTCAACTCCATGTCTTGATCTGGTGAGTGGATAGAAATTTCCATCTTTGGCTGCCAATAATATACTCAATCTGCTTTTGGTACTGACATTTTGGTGATTTCCATGGATATAGTCATCTCTTGTGTTGCTAGAAAAGGTTGTTTCCTATGACCAATGTGTTCTCTTGACAAAACTGTTACCTTTGTCTTGCTTCATTTCATATTTCAAGAACAAACTTGCCTGTTCATCCAGGTATCTCTTTCTACTTTTGCATTCTAATTCCCTGCGATTAAAAGGACATTTTTTCTGGTATTAGATTTAGAAGGTCTTGTAAGTCTTCATTGAACCAGTCAACTTTAACTTCTTCAGAAATAGTGGTTGAGTCAATAGACTTGGGTTACTGTGATGCTGAATGGTTTGCCTTGGAAAGGAACCAAGGGCATTCTGTTGTTTTTGAGACTGCACCAAATACTGTATTTTGGACTCTTCTGTTGACCATGAAGGTAATTTCATTTATTCTAAGGGATTCTTAAAGTAGCATAATGGTCATCTGAATTAAATTTTCTCATTCCCCATCGATTTTAGTTCACTAATTTCTAAGATGTCATTGATCACTGTTACCATTTCCTGCTTAAGTACATCCAACTTGATTTATGGACCTAAATTACCAGGTTCTTATGCAATATTATTCTTTACAGCATTGGACTTTACTTTCAACACCAGACACATCCACAACTGGAGTGTTGCTCCCTTAAAGCATCACAGTCTTTTTGTGGTGAAGGGACTTGCATAATTCAGTGAATCTCTGAGCTATGATGTGCAGGATCATCCAGGTCATAGAGAAGAGTTCTGACAAAACGTGGTCCACTGGAGGAGGGAATGGCAAATCACTGTATTATTTTTGCAATGACAACCCATGAACAGTTGTTGTTTTTAAGTTGCACAGTCGTGTTCAACTCTTTGTGACCCCATGGACTGCAGGATGCCAGACTTTCCTGTCCTTCACCATCTCCTAGAGCTTGCTCAGATACATGTCCATTGAGTTGATGATGCCATCCAAACATCTCATCTTCTGTCGTCTCCTTCTCCTCCTACTTTCAATCTTTCCCAGCATCAGAGTATTTTCCAAAGAGTCTGGTCTTTGCATCAGGTGGCCAAAACACTGGAGTTTCAGCTTCAGCATCAGTCCTTCAAATGAATATTCATGACTGATTTCCTTTAGGATTTACTGGTTTAATCTCCTTACAGTCCAAGGGACTCTCAACAGTCTTCTCCAACACCACAGTTTGAAAATATCAATTCTTCAATCCTCAGCCTTCTTTATGGTTTAACTCACATATCCATATGTGACTACTGAAAAACCATAGCTTTGACTATATGGACCCTTGTCAGCAAATTAATGTCTCTTCTTTTTAACATGCTGTCTAGATTTGTCATAGCTTTTCTTCCAAGAAGCAAGCATCTTTTAATTTCATGTCAGATCAGATCAGATCAGATCAGTCACTCAGTCATGTCCGACTCTTTGCGACCCCATGAATCACAGCACGTCAGGCCTCCCTGTCCATCACCAACTCCTGGAGTTCACTCAGACTCACGTCCATCGAGTCAGTGATGCCATCCAGCCATCTCATCCTCTGTCGTCCCCTTCTCCTTCTGCCCCCAATCCCTTCCAGCATCAGAGTCTTCTCCAATGAGTCAAATCTTCGCATGAGGTGGCCAAAGTACTGGAGTTTCAGCTTTAGCATCATTCCTCTCAAAGAAATCCCAGGACTGATCTCCTTCAGACTGGACTGGTTGGATCTCCTTGCAGTCCAAGGGACTCTCAAGAGTCTTCTCCAACACCACAGTTCACAGTTCAAAAGCATCAATTCTTCAGCGCTCAGCCTTCTTCACAGTCCAACTCTCACATCCATACATGAGCACAGGAAAAACCATAGCCTTGACTAGACAAACCTTTGTTGGCAAAGTAATGTCTCTGCTTTTGAATATGCTATCTAGGTTGGTCATAACTTTCATGTAGGGAAAGGCAAAAAGATATGACACTGGAAGATGTGCCCCACAGGTCAGAAGGTGTCCAATATGCTATTGGGGAAGAGTGGAGGTCCATTACTAATAGAGCATGGTTAATAATGGGAAACAAAAGGGAATTCATTGGTTTGGAAGATAGAAATCTGTGGACACTTGATTACATTTTAACAACCACCATGACAATGAAAAATGACATCCAGGTTGTGAGTTCTCTTTCCCCTCTGCATTGAATGTTATTGTTTTACTCCATTCCCCATCATTCTCTTGCTTGCAGGATGTTGTTCCTTCTCTGTCAGTCAGACAAAACATACCTGCCATGGCCCAACTCATGGTCTTAATATATATCAATATTGCTTTAGCTAGCTGATGGGTTTTCCATATATATACATACATATATATATATATATATATATATATATATATATATATATATATATATATATATGTTTCCATATATATTAACTTTGACCAAATTTTTACTTTTTCAAATTATTACTTTTTAAAATTATAGTATGAATTTGTATATATATTTCTATTATACTAGATCTATTTCTAAATATTCTTATGTTTATAATCTACCCAAATGCTATAAATCTTTTTTCAGTGCATGAAAATCTCCCCTTCATGGTTAACAGCCTTGTTGTGGTGAAAGGGCTTGCACAAGTCAATGAAGTTATAAGCTATGCCATGCAGGGCCACCCAAGACAGATGGGTATAGTGAAGATTTCTGACAACACATTGTCCACTGGAGGAAGGAAAGGTAAACCCTCCAGTATTCTTGCCTCGAAAACTCAATTAACAATATGAAAATGCAAAAAGATATGACACTGGAAGATGAGCCTGATCAGGTCAGAAAGTATCCAAAATGCTACTGGGGAAGAGCAGAGGGCAATTACTAATCACTCCAGAAAAAATGAAGTGCCTGAGCCAAAGGGGAAATTACCTCAGCTATGCACATGTCCAGTGGTAAAAGTAAAGTCTGATGCTGTAAAGAACAATATTGCAAAGGAACCTGGAACGTTACGTCCATGAGTCACGGTAAATAGGACACGGTCAAGCAGGAGATGGAAAGAGTGAACATTGACATCTTAAGAATTAGTGAACTAAAATGGACAGGAATGAGCAAATTTAATTCAGATTATCATTATATAGATAACTATGGGCAAGTATCCCTTAGAAGAAATGGAATTGTCATCATGGTCAACAAAAGAGTCCAAAATGCAGGAACGGGGTGCAATCCCCAAAATTACAGGATATCCTTCATTCCCAAGGCAAACCATTCAACATCACAGTAATCCAAGTCTATGCTCCAATCTTTAATGTTGAAGAAGCTGAAGTTGACTGGTTCTATGATGACTTACAAGACCTAAATCTAATACCAAAAAAAGAAAAAGAAAAAGATATCCTTTTACACACAGGGGATTAGAATGCAAAAGTAGGAAGAGATACCTGGATTAACAGGCAAGTTTGCTCTTGGAGTACCAAATGAAGTAGGTAGGGCAAAGGTAACTGAGCTTTGTCAAGCGAACACATTGGTTATAGCAAACAATCTTTTCTAACAACACAAAAGATGACTCTATCCATGGAAATCATGAAAAGGTTGATAGCAAAAGCAGATTGAATGCATTCTTTGCAGCCAAAGACGGAGGATCTATACACTCAGGGGAAAAAAAAAAAAAAAAAAAAGACCTGGAGTTGACTGGCTCAGATCATGAGCTCCTCATTGCAAAAGTGAAAGTGAAAGTCATTCAGTCTTGTCTGATTCTGTGAATTCTCCAGGCCAGAATACTGGAGTGGGTAGCCTTTCTCTTCTCCAGGGGATCTTCCCAACCCAGCGATCAAATCCAGGTCTCTCACATTGCAGGCAGATTCTTTAGCAGCTGAGCCACAAGGGAAGCCCCGTCATTGCAAAACTCAGGCTTAAATTGAAGTAAGTAGGGAACAGCAATAGGCCATTCAGGTATGACCTAAATCAAATCTCATGATTATACAGTGGAGGTAATACATAAATTTAAGGGATTAGATCTGGTATACAGAGTGCCTGAAGAACTATGGACAGAGGTTCATAACATTGTAGAGGAGGCAGTAACCAAAACCATCCCAAAGAAAAAGAAATGCAAGAAGGCAAAGTGGTTGTCTCAGGCAATTTATATTTAACTAAGGAAGAAACAGAACGGAAAGGCTGGGGGAAAAGTAAAGATATGCTCAAGTGAATGCAGAGTTCCAGAGAATAGCAAGGAGAGATAAGAAGGCCTTCTTAAATAAACAATGCAAAGAAATAGAGGAAAACAATAGAATTGAAAAAACTAGATATCTCTTCAAGAAAATTGGAGGTACCAAGGGAACATTTCATGCAAGGTTGGGCATGATAAATGCCAGAAACTGTAAGGACCTAACAGAAGCAGAAGAGATTAAGAAGAGATGGCAAGAATACAAGGAAGAAAACCCAATCAAAAAATGGGCCAAAGATCTAAATAGACATTTCTCCAAAGAAGACATACAGATGGCTAACAAACACATGAAAAGATGCTCAACATCACTCATTATCAGAGAAATGCAAATCAAAACCACTATGAGGTACCATTTCACACCAGTCAGAATGGCTGCGATCCAAAAGTCTACAAATAATAATGCTGGAGAGGGTGTGGAGAAAAGGGAACCCTCTTACACTGTTGGTGGGAATGCAAACTAGTACAGCCACTATGGAGAACAGTGTGGAGATTCCTTAAAAAACTGGAAATAGAACTGCCTTATGATCCAGCAATCCCACTGCTGGGCATACACACTGAGGAAACCAGAAGGGAAAGAGACACGTGTACCCCAATGTTCATCGCAGCACTGTTTATAATAGCCAGGACATGGAAGCAACCTAGATGTCCATCAGCAGAATAATGGATAAGAAAGCTGTGGTACATATACACAATGGAGTATTACTCAGCCATTAAAAAGAATACATTTGAATCAGTTCTAATGAGGTGGATGAAACTGGAGCCTATTATACAGAGTGAAGTAAGCCAGAAGGAAAAACACCAATACAGTATACTAACGCATATATATGGAATTTAGAAAGATGGTGATGATAACCCTGTATACGAGACAGCAAAAGAGACACTGATGTATAGAACAGTCTTATGGACTCTGTGGGAGAGGGAGAGGGTGGGAAGATTTGGGAGAATGGCATTGAAACATGTAAAATATCATGTATGAAATGAGATGCCAGTCCAGGTTCAATGCACGATACTGGATGCTTGGGGCTGGTGCACGACCCAGAGGGATGGTATGGGGAGGGAGGAGGGAGGAGGGTTCAGGATGGGGAACACATGTATACCTGTGGTGGATTCATTTTGATATTTGGCAAAACTAATACAATTATGTAAAGTTCAAAAATAAAATAAAATTAATTAAAAAGAATACAAGGAAGAACTATACAAAAAAGGTCTTGATTACCTAGATAACCACAGTTGCGTGGTCACTCACTGAGAGCCAGACATTCTGGAGTGTGAAGTCAAATGGGCCTTAGGAAGCATAGCTACAAACAAAGCTAGTGGAGGTGATAGAATTCTGGCTGAGCTATTTAAAATCCTAAAAGATGGTGCTTTTAAAATACTGCACTCAGTATGTCAGCAAATTTATAAAACTCAGCAGTGTCCACAGCATGGGAACAGGTCAATTTTCTTTCCAGTCCCAAAGGAAGAAAATCCTAACTATCGTACAGTTGTGCTCATTTCACATGCTAGGAAGATAATGTACAAAGTCCTTCAAGGTAGGCTTCAGTAGTACATCAATGAAGAACTTCCAGGAGTACCAGCTGCATTTGGAAAAGACAGAGGAACAGAGATTAAATTGCCAACATCCATTGGATCATAGGGAAAGCAAGATAATTTCGTAGAAAATCATCTAATTTTTCTCCACTGATTATGCTCAAGCCATTGACTTTGTGGATCACAATAAACTGGAAAATTATTAAAGACATAGGAATACTAGACCTTACCTGCCTCCTGATAATCTTGTTTGTGGGTCAAGATGCAACACTTAGAACTGGACACAGAACAACTGACTGGTTCAAAATTGGGAAAGAAGTACATCAAGGCTATATGTTGTCACCCTCATTATTTAACTTATATGCAGAGTACATCATGCAAAATGCCAGGCTGGATGAAGCACAAGCTGGAGTCAAGATTTCCAGGAGAAATATCAATAATCTCAGTTATTTAGATGACACCACCTTAATGGCAGAAAGTGAAGAAGAATAAAGAACCTCTTGAGGTAGGTGAAAAAGGAGAGTGAAAAAGCTGGCTTAAAACTCAACATTCAAAAAACAGAGATCATGTCATCTTGCCCCATCACTTCATGACAAATAGAAGGGGGGAGGTTAAAAACAATGAGATTTTCTTTTATTGGGCTTCAAAATCACTGTAGACAGTGACTGCAACCATGAAATTACAAGACACTTGCTCCTTAGAAATAAAGCTATGACAAACCTAGACAGCAAATTAAAAAGCAGAGACATCACTTTGCCAACAAAGGTCCATATAGTCAAAGCTGTGATGTTTTTAGTAGTCATATTCAAAAGCAGAAACATTACTTTGCCAACAAAGGTCTGTCTAGTCAAGGCTATGATTTTTCCAGTGGTCATGTATGGATGTGAGAGTTGGACTGTGAAGAAAGCTGAGCACAGAAGAATTGATGCTTTTGAACTGTGGTGTTGGAGAAGACTTTTGAGAGTCCCTTGGACTGCAAGGAGATCCAACCAGTCCATTCTGAAGATCAGCCTTGGGATTTCTTTGGAAGGAATGATGCTAAATCTGAAACTCCAGTACTTTGGCCACCTCATGCAAAGAGTTGACTCATTGGAAAAGACTCTGAGGCTGGGAGGCATTGGGGGCAGGAGGAGAAGGGGACGACAGAAGATGAGATGGCTGGATGGCATCGCTGACTCGATGGATGTGAGTCTGAGTGAACTCTGGGAGTTGGTGATGGACAGGGAGGCCTGGCATGCTGTGATTCATGGGGTCTCAAAGAGTCCAACACGACTGAGCGACTGAACTGAAATGAACTGAACTGAACAGATTGAGAGTTGGGCCATGAAGAAGGCTGAGTGCAGAAGAATTGATGCTTTCAAACTGTGGTGCTGGAGAAGACTCTTGAGAGTCCCTTGGATTGAAATGAGATCAAACCAGTCAATGTTTTTACAAGGAGTGTTACAAAATGTAATAATGATAATACTTGTTTCCTTTTATATCTTATAAAGTGAGGAGAAGGGCATTCACATATTGAAATATGTATTAGTTTAGGGTTTTATATCCCTTTTGTCATTATTTGTCAAATAATTTATTTGATGCTTCTAACCTTGTTTGCAAGACAAGTTAGCTAATATATGGAAGTCCTTAATACAGTACCTTCTCAACACGTTAGAGATTTAAAATCAGCAGAGTTCAATTTATTGATGCTTTATTGATCTGCCACTGTACTTGTTTTGATAAGACTGAATGGAAACTATCCAGCTGAAAATTTTCCACACAGCAATAATATTGAGTTATATGTTCTACAGTTGGCAGTCTTAGATGATTATGGCCCATTGTAGGACAAGCTATATAGATGTTGAGTGACACAGATAGAGGTGAAGGTTTTAACCATGGGAAGATGCTGCAAGTTAGAGGAGTGTTATGTAACATGAACAGAGGAATCTGACGTCAGTGGACGTCATCTGACAGTAGCCTTCTGTGTTGTTTCAGCTTGCCTCTTCCTGGGCATAATTCTTCACCTGCGATGTTTGTAAATATTAGTATCTTGATATGTTAGCATTTCTATGGACCTTCATATAAACATCAAAAGAAACATAAATCACTAAGTGATTCCAGATAAATGAAAAAGAACTGGCAGATAATTTTCACTCCTTGCAGTTCTGATGTTGAGTGAAGTGAACAGATGCTATCCTCTGCTTGGTGCTGAGACCAGCAAAGCAAAATGGGCAACATTTACCAAATAGTATTGCTTCATTGATTGTAAAATTTGCTAATTCAACATTGAGAGATATCAGAATATTTTTAAAGCTTTCTTCATTCATAAAAAACATTTATTAAGTGCTTCCTTATGTACCTGGCACAAAGTTATGAGGAAAATATATAAGTGAAGAGGGCCAGGGAGTGACAGGACAGTGAACTGCAGAAACTGAGTGTCAGACGGTGTTGCAGACACAATATAATAAGGCTGTACAAATACAGGGAGGCTGCTTTAGATTGTATGGTGAGGGAAGAATTTCCTGCAGTGCTACCCTGTGAGCTGGGACCTGTTGTCAATATTTTGGAGAAGAATTGTCAAAGGCCCTTAGTAAAGAGGAAGCCTGGAATGTTGGATGTACAGTGAGGAAGATTTGGATGGGCAAAGATAAAACTGAGAGGAAGCAGGAGCAGAACACACTGATCAAAGGAAGGTTTTCAACCACATGTAGATCTGTTTAGGGAGAGCATGTTGACTGTTCCCCAAATCTCACCCAGATAGCTGTTTAACCCCTTGCATCATCTCCAGTGACTCCCTCCATCAGACTATCAAACAGTTAGTGTGCCAGGTATGAATCTAAATGTGGGTAGTATGAAAGGCGTGGCCAGGCCTGCCCTCACAGAGGATAATTCAGTGGAGAAGAAATAAATCAAATGATTACAAGTATCAAGAAGTCCAAGAGGTAAGTGAAATGTATCACTGGTATTTATAACAAAATAGGGTCAACCTAGCCTACAGACTAGGTCTAAAATCTTGTAGTAATGAAATAGTATTTCATCTTACATATTTCACTTTAAAATGTCATTCCAAGTTTCTACTACAATAATAAAATAGATTAAAAATGCAAATTTACTTATATATAATATATAATAAAACATATATCATCCTTTATAATTTTCTGTGTCCTTTCATATGCATTATCCCACTTAATATTCACAATGCTTGTTATTATTATTGTTCACAATAACAATATCTGCTATTTTTAGTATTCACAATACCTATTTTACTACCATCTTTTTAAAGATGAATAAGCTACAGTCAGTCTTAAAGGAAATCAGTCCTGAATATTCATGGGAAGGATTGATGTCACTGAAACTCCAATACTTTGGCCACCTGATGTGAAGAACTGACTCTTTGGAAAAGACTCTGATGCTGGAAAAGATTGAAAGCAGGAGGAGAAGGGGACGACAGAAGATGAGATGGTTGGATGGCATCACTGACTCGATGGACATGATTTTGAGCAAGCTCCAGGAGTTGGTGAAGTACAGGGAAGTCTGGCATGCTATAGTCCATGGGGTCACAAAGAATCAGACACAACTGAGCAATTGAACTGAACTGAAGCTAAAGTTGTGGAAATTTAACTGACTTGTCTACAGTCACAAAATGAATTAATAATGTAGGCAGTTCTAGTCTTTTTTGATACTGCTTAGATCACCAAAGGTTGGGCTGGTCTGAGCTAAATATAATAAAACTATTTACCCAACAGCACCAGGCATTTAGTTCAAAAACAAAAGGAAGAGAGGACATAGCATCCTCATTCTTAAGAAATATAGGATCTATTTAGGAAGATGTTCAGATAAGTACCAGATAATAAATTGGGCAGAAATTCTGGGTGTATACAAAGTTATGGAATAATCAGAGTGGTATGGGATTATTCTATAACCTCATCTTGACAGAAATTTTAAAACTGGGCATACACATAGGTTGTATGGTTATATTTTTGTACTTTTCTGTTGTGAAATTCTGTTGTTGTTGTTGTTTTCCCTAATTTCAAAATGACTGCCAATCAATAATCTTACCCACATTTCCTCTGAGTTTATTACTTAGTTTAGAAATCTATAGTGTTTCTCCATTGCACAGATAAATCTCAGCTACTCTTTTTTTCTCTCTGCTGAAGACATCTGCCAGGACAAATCCAGAAAACTTTACTCAGCATTCTCTAATTATTTTATTCCCAGGTCCAAGCCTGATGCCAAGCTTTCTGTTCAAACAACCTCTTCCTGGAATGCTAAATTGTTGACCTTTAGGAAAGCTTCATTATTTAACCTTCTTCTATTTCTTAGAAAATCAGTAGAAAATTCTATTCAAATGCAACCCTGAATATGCTGGCTTACGTTTTCTGAACACTGAATGTTCTGTTTCTCTCATACAGTGCAATGATTTTATTTTTCTGACTTTTGCATGATGTCAATAAATGTTTAGTTTTATTAATATTGATTATTTTACATTATGTTTTACAATGAATCAGCACCTGGAATACTATTGCATAAAAGTACATGATCATTCCAAATACTATCATTGTCATTACACATATTGCATATTGAGTCTCTTTCCCCTTCCACTATACCTGGAAATATTTTCTATGTTAATTAAAAGTTATGAATAATACATGTCAACCAACAAGTAATTAAGAAACAAAAGAAAAGTATACAACTTCAGTTATGTATTTAAGCTTTAGTGTTAATTGTCTTACTCTTCATGGCTGTGAAGGATCGCATGTAACATGCTGAAGAAAAACAATTGCCAAATCACCACTTGGTAGCAATATGCCAGAGCCTGTGCTAAGTGTTTTTTGTATGCCTTTTTATTTTCACTTTCACATTAACTCTACAAATAATTAATCTGCAACATAAACTTGTTTTCTAGAAAGTCAGTGAAGATCAAAGGCACATTTTTAATAGGAACTGATGAGAAACATCTTTGTAGAAAATGAAAAATACTTACGGGAACCAGAAATTTTTTAATCTCTTCCAAAGCGTGGCTCATACGTGAATAAGCCTCCCCCGGTGGAGCAAACACTTCAATTAATACGTGAAGTTCATCACTCAAGTGGGCATACTTGGCTTCCCCACTTTTTCTTAATTCTTCTTCCTGTGAAAAAAGTTATTTTTATAAATACAAATCCACTCATTTTACATCGATTTAACATTTACTGAGGAGATGACAAAAGGATATAATCTAAGCAAATTTTCCCCAAATGGAAAGTAAAAATCTGGCATAAGTCATTTAAAGACTTCAAAATAATTTTAAGAGTTTGATTTTTTTTTAATCTGACATAATTAGCTGCACATTTTAATCAGCTAAATGAAAAATACTAAATCCCCCAAAAGAAGCGATAGAAATGCCATTAACTCCACTGGAAGAAAAGTATTGCTTTTGTGTCTGACAAGTAATCATTTGCAGGCAATGAACCCACAATGCCACTGTTCTTTAAGAAAACCAGAATTTTATAGATACTTTTTGAGAGGTGGTGAAATGGTTACTTGCTCTCCATGAAAGTGAGCAAAACAGAGGCTTCTTTCACAGGCTCATTCCCATGGGAATAGGTCCTACCCTCACTCTGCTATCATTTGCCACCTCATACAGGAGTAAGTTAAAGCAATGGTTGTTAAGCATTATGTTGACCTTGATTCTGAGTGAGCTGCATACCCAAGATTTTTGTGAGCACTGCAACTGAGTTATTACACATGACTGATCAGTTCAGTTCAGATGCTTCTGACTTTACTCATGTGTGCAAAGTTTTTCACTCATGTTGTCTCTAACCTTTCAATAACATTGCATAGCATTCACATAATTCAA
The DNA here is from genome assembly GCF_027580195.1 of Bos mutus. Lineage (NCBI taxonomy): Eukaryota > Metazoa > Chordata > Mammalia > Artiodactyla > Bovidae > Bos > Bos mutus. The sequence continues at coordinate 49,318,334 of NC_091639.1, read as the reverse complement.
ATTAGGATATTGAGTTTAAAAGACTTAAGTAACCTCAGCAAAGTTGGGATTCAAGTCCAGCTCATTTTGCAAGGATTTCAGGGAAGTAAAATTCAGTGAAAAATTAACACATGCTTGCTCAGTCATGTCTGACTCTTTGCAACCTATAGGTTTTATCCTACATGGCTCCTCTGTCCATGAGACTCTCCGAGAAATAATACTGGAGTGGGTTGCCATTCTCTGCTCCAAGAAATCTTCCCAACTCAGGGGTCAAACCTAAGTCTCCTGCATTATAGGTGGATTGTTAATCTGCTGAGCATCCTGAGAAGCTCAAAAGTTACCATAAATAATATTAATTGTATTTTATTTTTCTTGACTCTCCTTTCCCAAACTAGCAATTGATTCACTAAATTTCAAAGGATTAAAAAAAAAGGATTGCTGCTGATTCCTGCTTCTTGGCTGAACATATAATGAGAGCATCACTTCAGGACCTTTTCTGTCAGACAAGCTTTCTGAGAAATCTGAAATAATTCTCATTTTGAACTTACAAAAAGATTAAGCCCTGAGCGTTTTCAGTGGGAGAACTGACTGCAAGACCCCAGACTACCAGAGAACTAACCCTAAGGAGTTTCCAATAGTGAGAACTCACATAGAGGAAACCACTTGAATATAATATCTGGTATCACACAACCTGTGCAAGACTCCTCATCTAAACAACAAACAAAACAAAAATACAAACCCAATCATCAGCAGACAGGATTACCACTTCACTCAGCCTTGTCCATCAGAGGAAAAAACAAACAAACAAACAAACAAACACATACACACACACACACACACACACACACACACACAAAACTGAGCACGAAGCTCACCCTATACAAAGCTTACACAAACAACTGGACCAACCTTAGAAAACCAGAAATAAAAAGGAAGGAAGAATTCATCCTTAAAGCCTGAGAAAAGGGGACCTCAAACACTTTTTTTTTTAAATGATAAAAAGGCAGAGAAATACTACACAAATGAGGAACAAACTAGAAACACAAAAGACCAAATAAATGAAGAGGAAATAGGCAAACTATCTGAAAAATAATTCAGAATAATGATAGTAAACATGATAAAAAAAAACCCCTTAAAAACAGAATGGAGAAAATGAAAGAATCAGTTAACAAAGACCTAGAATAGTTAAAGAAAGGGTGTACAATTGCACTCATCTCACATGCTAGTAAAGTAATGCTCAAAATTCTCCAAACCAGGCTTCAGCAATATGTGAACCATGAACTTCCAATGCTCAAGCTGGTTTTAGCAAAGGCAGAGAAACCAGAGATAAAATTGCCAACATCCCCTGGATCATAGAAAAAGCAAGAGAGTTCCAGAAAACATCTATTCCTGCTTTATTGACTATGCAAAAGCTTTTGACTGTGTGGATTGCAATAAACTGTGGAAAATTCTGAAAGAGATGGGAATACCAGACCACCTGACCTGGCTCTTGAGAAACCTATATGCAGGTCAGGATGCAATAGTTAGAACTGGACATGAAACAACAGACTGGTTCCAAATAGGAAAAGGAGTATTCGAGGCTGTATATTGTCACCCTGCTTATTTAACTTATATGCAGAGTACATCATGAGAAACGCTGGGCTGGAAGAAGCACTAGCTGGAATCAAGATTGCTGGGAGAAATATCAATAAACTCAGATATGTAGATGACATCACTCTTATGGCAGAAAGTGAAGAGGAACTAAAAAGCCTCTTGATGAAAGTGAAAGAGGAGAGTGAAAAAGTTGGCTTAAAGCTCAACATTCAGAAAACTAAGATCATGGCATCTGGTCCCATTACTTCATAGGAAATAGATGGGGAAACAATGGAAACAGTGTCAGACTTTATTTTTCTGGGCTCCAAAATCACTGCAGATGGTGATTGCAGCCATGAAATTAAAATATTCTTACTCCTTGGAAGGAAAGTTATAACCAACCTAGATAGCATATTGAAAAGCATAGACATTACTTTGCCAACAAAGGTCCATCTAGCCAAGGGTATGGTTTTTCCAGTGGTCATGTATGGATGTGCGAGTTGGTCTGTGAAGAAAGCTGAGAAGTGAAGAATTGATGCTTCTGAACTATGGTGTTGGAGAAAACTCTTGAGAGTCCCTTGGACTGCAAGGAGATCCAACCAGCCCATCCTAAAGGAGATCAGTCTTGGGTATTCATTGAAAGGACTGATGCTGAAGCTGAAGCTCCAATACTTTGGCTACCTCATGCGAAGAGTTGACTCATTGGAAAAGACCCTGATGCTGGGAGGGATTGGGGGCAGGAGAAGAAGGGGACGGCAGAGGATGAGATGGCTGGATGGCATCACCGACTCGATGGACATGAGTTTGGGTAGACTCCAGGAGTTGGTGATTGACAAGGAGGCCTGACATGCTGCACTTCATGGGGTCGCAAAGAGTCGAGCACAACTTAGTAACTGAACTGAACTGAAACATAGACAAACAAAACAATCACAGAAATTAAAAATACTCTAGAAGGAATCAATAGCAGAATATCTGAAGCAGAAGGATGAATCAGTGAACTGGAAGATAAAATGTTGGAAATAACTTCTGAAGAGCAGAATAAAGTAAAAAAATGAGAAGAACTGAAGATAATCTCAGAGACCTCTGGAACAAAATCAAACACACCAGCATTCAAATTATAGGGGTCCCAGAAGAGTAACAGAGAAAGAAAGTGTATGAAAAAAAGTTTTGAAGAGATTATAGTTGAAACATTTCCCCAGCATGGAAAAGGAAATAGTCAATCAAGTTCAAGAGGGACAAAGAGTCCCATACAGGGTAAACCCAAGCAGAAATATGCCAAGACCCATACTAATCAAACTAACAAAGACTAAACACAAAGAAATAATACTAAAATCATCAAGGGAAAAGCAACAAGTAAAACACTAGGGAAACCCCATATGTTTAACAGCTGATCTTTCAGCAGGAACTCTGCAGGCCAGAAGGGGATGGCAGGATATATTTGAAGTATGGGAAAATGTACAACAAAGATTACTGTACCCAGAAAGGATCTCATTCAAAATTGATAGAGAAATAAAAAGCTTTTCAGATAAGCAAAATTTAAGGGAATTCAGTACTGGCAAACCAGCTTTAAAACAAATGTTAAAGGGACTTATATAGTCAAGAAACACAAGAGTTAGAAAAAGATCTGCAAAATCAACCCCAAACAATTAAGAAAATGGCAATAGGAACATATATATCAATAATTACTTTAAACATAAATGGATTAAATGCTCCAACCAAAAGAATGGATACATTCTTTTGGCAGAATGGATACAAAAACAAGACCCATACATATGATGTCTGGAAGAAACACACTTCAGACCTAAAGACAGATATAGAGTGAAAGTGAGAGGATGGAAAAATATATTCCATGCAAATAGGAAGCAAAAGAAAGCTGAAGTAGCGATCCTCATATCAGACAAAATAGACCTTAAAATAAAGATTACAAGAGATAAAGAAGGAAACCACATAACCATCAAGGGATCAATCCAAGAGGAAGACATAGCATTGTAAATATCTAAGCCCCCAATATAGGAGCACCTCAATACATAAGACAAACACTAACAGACATAAAAGGAGAAATTAATAGTAACACAATAATAATCAGTTCAGTTCAGTTCAGTTCACTCACTCAGTCGTGTCCGACTCTTTGTGACCCCATGAACTGCAACACGTCAGGCCTCCCTGTCCATCAACAACTCCTGGAGTCTACCCAAACCCATGTCCATTGAGTCGGTGATGACATCCAACCATCTCATCCTCTGTCACCCCCTTCTCCTCCTGGCCTCAATCTTTCCCAGCATCAGGGTCTTTTCAAATGAGTCAGCTCTTCCAATCAGTTGGCCAAAGTATTGGAGCTTCAGCTTCAACATCAGTCCTTCCAATGAACATCCAGGACTGATCTCTTTTAGGATGGACTGGTTGGATCTCCTTGCAGTCCAAGGGACTCTCAAGAGTCTTTTCAACATCACAGTTCAAAAACATCAATTCTTCAGTGCTCAGCTTTCTGTATAGTTCAACTCTCACATCCGTACATGACTACTGGAAAAACCATAGCCTTGACTAGATGGACCTCTGCTGACAAAGTAATGTCTCTGCTTTTTAAAATGCTGTCTAGGTTGGTCATAACTATCCTTCCAAGGAGTAAGTGTGTTTTAATTTCATGACTACAATCACCGTCTGCAGTGATTTTGGAGCCCCCAAAAATAAAGTCAGCTACTGTTTCCACTGTTTCCTCTCTTTCCCCATCCATTTGCCATGAAGTGATGGGATCAGATGTCATGATCTTAGTTTTCTGAATGTTGACCTTTAAGCCAACTTTTTCACTCTCTTCTTTCACTTTCATCAAGAGGCTTTTTAGTTCCTCTTCACTTTCTGCCATAAGGGTGGTGTCATCTGCATGTATGAGGTTATTGATATTTCTCTGAATAATAATAATAACAATAAAAATACAAGACTTTAAAACCCCACTCACGCCAATGGACAGATCATCAAAACAGAAAATTAATTAAAGAAACACAAGTCTTAAATGAGGCACTAGATGAGATGGATCTCATTGATATCTTCAGGACATTCCATTCAAATGCAGAAGAATACACCTTCTTCTCAAGTGCACATGGAACATTCTCCAGAATAGATCACATCTAGGGTCACAAATGAAACCGCAGTAAATTTAAGAAAATTGGAATTGTGTCAAACATCTTTTCTGACCACAATGCTATAAAAGTAGACATCAATTACAAGAAAAAACCTGTAAAAAAAATACAAACAAATGGAGATTAAACAATACATTTATAAATAACCGATATGTTACTGAAGAAATCAAAAGGGAAATAAAAAAATGTCTATAAAAAAATGACAAGGAAAAGACAACAACTCAAAACCTATGCAGCAACAGCTGTTATAAGACGGAAGTTTATAGCAATACAATCCTACCTGAAGAAACAAGGAAAACATTGAATAGATAACCTAACTGTACACCTAAAACAACTGTAGAAAAAAGAACAAGAAGCCTCAAAATTAGTAGAAGGAAAGAAATCATAAAGAACTGAGCATAAATAAATGAAAATTAAATGAAAGCAACAATAGTAAAGATTAATAAAACTAAAAGTGGTTCTTTGAGAAGATAAAAGTGACAAACCTTTAGCCAGACTCATCAAGAAAAAAAGAGAGAAGAATCAAGTCAACAAAATTAGAAATGAAACAGGAGAGGTTACAACAGGCAACACAGAAATACAAAGGATTGCAAAAGACTATTATGAACAACTATATGGCAATAAAATTGATAACCTGGAAGAAATGGACAGATTCTTAGAAAAGCTCAATCTTCCAAGACTGTACCAGGAAGAAATAGAAATTATGAAGAACCCAATTACAAGCACTGAAATTGAAGCTGTGTTCAAAAATCTCCCAAAAAACAAACGCCCAGGACCAGATGGCTTCACAGAATTTTATCAAACATTTAGAGAAGAGCTAATGCCTATCCTAAAACTCTCAAAAAACTGCAGAGGAAGGAACACTTCCAAACTCATCCTATAAAGGCCACCATCACCCTGATACTAAAACCAGACAAAGACAACACAAAAAAAGAAAACTACATGCCAGTATCAATGATGAACATAGATGCAAAAATCCTCAACAAAATATTATCAAACGGAATTCAGCAAGACATCAAAAAGCTCATACACCGTGATCAGACTGGGTTTATTCTAGGGATGCAAGAATTATTCAGTTCAGTTCAGTCACTCAGTGGGGTCCAACTCTTTGTGACCTCATGGACTGCAATACACCAGGCTTTCCTGTCCTTTACCATCTCCCGAGCTTGTTCAAATTCATGTCCATTGAGTCAGTGATGCCATCCAACCATATCATCCTCTGTCATCCCATTCTCCTCCTGCCTTCTGTGTTCCCCAGCATCAGGGTCTTTTCCAATGAGTTGCCTCGTCACAGCAGGTGGCCACAGTATTGGAGCTTCAGCTTCAGTATCAGTCTTTCAATGAATATTCAGGATTGATTTCCTTTAGGATTGACTAGTTGGATTTCCTTGCAGTTCAAGGGACTCTCAAGAGTCTTCTCAAGGACCACAGTTTAAAAACATCAATTCTTTGGTGTTTAGCCTTCTTTATGGCCCAGCTCTCACGTCCATACATGACTATTGGAAAAAGCTAATTATTATTAAATTAATTTAAATGTACTACTTTACTCCAAGAGATCATACATTTGAAAACTACTCTAAGCCAAAGAGCTCATGCGTTTCAGAATAAGAAAAAAAATCAAAATCACCATGTCTATGTTCTTGAATTTTAACTTTCAAATGAATCATACAGCACATCAAATGGATGATATAACTCTGAAAGAACACATGTCATATTAGCTTCGACAGTCCAGATTCTGATCATGGGTACTAGAGCAAAAATTGCAACTCTTCCCCTCAATAGTATATAAATTATGATAAGTGACCTCACTAGTTTTGACCTTCTAATTCTTCAATGGTAAAACGATGATAATAATAACAATAATAGCATTAGTCAAACATGACTTGCTAAATATTATTATGCTAAATATCTAAGGTTCAAAACAATATAAAAACAGATATGAACTAAAAAAGGCGATGCATTCAAATATCCTAATTATCCTCCTGAAAACTCTACCAGTGCCAGGAATAAGCTAAACAATAAAAGAAATGTTGGAAACACATAATACATAGTACACAAAAGTTTTATATTTTGGTTTTTACTTTAGCAATTACTCTTGTTATATTTTATCCTTAGAGTTATAATTTACTGAGTGTTTTCTGCAGATTTTTTTTTATTATTATTAATGCCCAGAGAACTTTCTTTTAATACAAATCCTCTTCAGTAATAAATAAGTCTCTTATCTGTACAACTTTCTCTGTCATGAAATTCAAATAGAAACAAATGAATTATTTATACCTTGGGCTGAATGGGATTGTCTGAATGATTAATTGAAAAGCATTTGTAACTACACTTATGTAGAAATTCTTTTCTAGTACGTTCATCCGTTCAAATTGCATCCTCACATAGGGATTTTGTACAAATGTATGTATGTATAAATAAATATATATATATATATATATATATATATATATGTGTGTGTGTGTGTGTGTGTACATATTTGTCTGTGGTAGAGATGCAATGGCTGACCCTGAAGAGGATCTCAGTTACTTTTGCCTTTGCCTTGCTCCCTGAGACTAAACAGGCAAGAACTCTCCTAGATTATAGCATCTGTGGCCCAAACAGTCAGCTCTGTGAGGAAATCTTGTCAGAGCTGTACCCTCACTCCTTTTTCTCGGAGCAATTTTTTGTTTTTCCCCTCCCAGAGTCTTTAATTTAAAAAACTTCTGATTGTAAGTACTTTCTCCTCTCTTTGAAAAGTACATAAACCCTTTGGAAGATATAAGTTAGGCCTTTTGTCAGTTTTATGTCCTAGGAATGTCTTTCTCCTTTTAAATGCAAGCACCAAAACAGGCATCTATCTTCTAGTTTCTGTGAGGGGATGGTAGAAGCCTAACTTTGGTAGGGGCCTTGCTCCAGGTTGCAAAACTACTTCCTGTCATAAAGATACGAGAAGTTTGCTTTTTCCTGGATGAACCCAATTAGCTAACCAATAATTATGCAAAGTTAGGATGCTCTCTGTGTGCTATCAGGACCTCTTATTTGGGGATTACTTGTTTTTTACATTGAGAACAAGTATGTAATGGTTTGTATCTGCTTGGCTATAAAAGGATGAGATCTCTCCCTGTCTTTTCATCTCTTGATGAATGGCCCATGATGCCCATCACATTCAGATCTAATGCTTAATAATAATAAAAGCATCTTCTTCTCTACAAAAAGAGTTCTTTTTGTAGACACAATTCTGGGCCGGGAGAAGATTTTCTTATTACATAAATTCCACCAATACTCTTTATAACAGATGCTGTGCATACTCTACCCATATTCATTGACTTCATTATCTTCATGTAACCAGCATTTATTTATTTTCTTGCTGGAGGCTTGATCTGGCCTTGAGGGATAGCCCTACTTAAGCACAGAGCAGGGAAGACACGCCAGGACTCAACTCTCTATGGACCAGTTGTCAACTAGTGATTGGAGAGAGCCAGCTTATAAACACCTCAGCCTGCTCCTCCCTTAGATGTGGTACCAGCTATAGTTGCCCCATATGTTTGGTTGCTTAAGTTCAACTGCTAAGCTTCAGCTGCTTCAAAGAAAGCTTATCAGTTGCACAAAGCAACTGCTCTGTGCACAAGTGGAGGTATGTCTTTAGCCTGTTTGAGAATGCACATTACATGGGTTTCCTTATGTTTCTTATTTTACTTCCTTACTCCTATACTGAGGTTTCCAGAGTTTTCCTTCCAAATAAACTTCACATAACTAAATTTTTCTACATTGTCCTTGTCTAGGGGAACTCAAAGCAAGACAATACAGTAGTTTAAATTAAGGATAGATGATGGAAGTCAGAAATTTTGTACAGAAAGATTAAATACAAAGCAAAGTACATGAATAGATAAAGATTATGAAGGAAATATCAGAGACATGTAAAATAGATCCAGTAAAGCTGATATGTAATAGTAAGAATTACACAAAGAGAAAACAAAACATAAGAAAAATAAATAAATAATAGAAGAAAACTTTTTGCAGGATGCAGAATATAAGTGTTTACCTAATTCTATTCTGAACTTAAGAGAAAAGAGCCAAAGTGAGATGCATTTCAGGAAAATCCCTGAATTTTAAGAAAAGCAAGAATAAGCAAGCAAAAAAAAATGAACAGAAATAAAAAAATTACTATATGCCTCTAAAGCTGATCCAAAAAGGGAAAATATACAATCGACAATGGACTTCCCATGTACAAAATTTCAGATTTAGAAACAAGGATAGTAGGTTTGCCAGTGAGTATGCACTAGGTTCTGTGCTGAGGGCAACTTTCTGTTTACTGCCCCTGAAACAACCCAGGGCCTAAGAGTCTTCTGGAACACCAAGAACTGTCTGATTTCAGTTTCTGGGGCCATGGATGCTGATGATGTCATAAGATGATAATTCATTATTTTAACTATTCCACTATAATTTATGGCATTTGTTATGCTCTTCTAAGAAATACAATGTTCAGACTACCTGGAATTTGTCTGTTGAAAATTTTCACCACTGAAAAAGACAATGCCTATTCCCAAGAAGGCCCAGTAGTCTAGAATTCATGAGGAATTAAACTGTCTTGAGTGTATGGCGACTAAAGCAAAAAGCAAAATGAAAGATTCTTGACAAGACATCGTTAAAGATGGAAGCATGCTTCCAACTCTTTGAGACCCCATGGCTGCCAGGCTATTCTGTACATGGAATTCTCCAGGCAAGAACGCTGGAGCGGGTAGCCATTCCCTTATCCAGGGGATCTTCCCGATCTAGGGATTGAACCCAGGTGACCTGCATTGCAGGCAGATTATTTACCATTTGAGGCACCAGAGAACTGTATTTTACAAATCACTTAGAATGTTGATTCTCAGGGGGGCTGTATCCTGTTTCCATTTCAAGAAAACATATCTTCAAGGATAAAGTGTCTTAAGTAAAACCTAAACAGGAACCTGTTGAATTGGAATAGGGCTGTGGGAGAAAATTAAGAAGTGAAAACAACTAGTGAGCTGGTGAGGGGATTTCATTCAGTACAGTCACTTTTGACCCAGTAGATATGGTCAGATTTGCTTCTGAGCCTCATGATGCTCTAGCCAATGATGGAAAAGCAAGTACTAGTGAATCCCAGTTGGTAAGGAGCAAAGCCAAATGACTGGTTCTAAGAGAAAATGTGGAGGTGGGATATCAATTTGGGGAAGGTCACCTTGCACAGCCATTACTGTCTGTAGAGGAGATAGCAACAGGATACCAGACAGCAATGACAAGGGTGCTGAAGCCAGAGATAAAAAAAAAAAAAAAAAATAGAACAAAAGAAAGGCCACAAAACCTGCTGAAGACATTCAGAGGACCCTAGAGAGGCTGTCTCCTGCCCTTGAAAGGAAAGTAGCACACAAGGCAATTTGGCCTTGAAGGTAGGATTTGGAAGGCTTTACTTTAGACAATGCATTATGCTGTTCATCAAGCAGCCAGACCGAGAAGCAAACACATTAGGACTTATAAAGTGGCTAACCACTGAATAGAATACTTGTGGCGTCAGCACAGAATGGCATCCAAATTTACAACATATGGATGCAAAATTAATAAAAGGCACAGACAGAATAATCATTTTGACACTTTTAGCTTTCTGTAAAAAAATTTTCCAGATTATACCAGTTGCTGCTGACAAGCCTCTGCTGACATATTGTATACCTAAAATTCAATGATTTCCACATGGCATTACAGGATTTTTTCATCTGGTGCTGGCTGAGCTCAACAGCTTCATCTTCTGCATGCCCTCTGCAGATACTCACTAGAAAAACCTTACCTTTCTCTGAAATCATCATCTGCTTTCAACCCCCTGTGGACTTTTATTTGGAACAAATATATTCATCCAACTCCACATAGTCAGCAACATAGAAATGATTGCTCAATAGAATCTTAACTGCAACACCTTCTAAATATGATTATATCACAAATACTTGGTATTATATTACTAATATTGATAGTATACTTCAACAGAACATTTGGTTCCATGGATCCTTGAACACTAAGTGTTTTGCTGTTGGCATCATGTATGTGTGATTGGGGAGTGGATTATGGCAGAGTATACATAAATGATGTTTCTTAGATCATATCTAAATCTTAATAGAAAGTATAATCTCTATATACTTTTATATTAATTGCTTTATTCAAATAAATGGCTAAGTTTTCTGTTACCTGGTAATAAATACTTTCCAAAGGAAATGGGGAACATAAAAATTTGATCTTATAGATGTTGTCACTTTCCCTTTCTGTCCTTCATATTGTTTTAGCAAAAGTATACTTGATAATGTCTAAAAGGAAAATTTATTTTATAGACTAGACAAAAGAATGGAGAGAGTGAAGATATTTCTATTCTCTTCAAATAATTCAATTACATGGAAAGACTATATTTGTAGAAAGTGAATGTTAATTTTTAAAATTTTTATTTCTGATGAGTTTATCTCTGTTTCATTTTTATAGACTACAAAAGGTTCTATCAGTGCTGGGAAATAGAAACTGAGCACAGAACCTCTGAAACACCTCAGAATCAAAGCAGAGTGGAGGCAGTGTGTACACATACCTCTAGAACTCACTTCCAAGTGCTGCAGTTTACTAGGAATCTGAGCTTGGGTGTTTGGCACTGGAGCAACTATAAAACTTCTCCTGGATGTGGAAAGCCCTTCTGCATTTTTTTTTTTTTTTAAGTCTGTGAAATCAATGTTTTTGGAAAAGCATAAGGAAAAGTAATGAGCTCAGGACCTAGACTTGGACTGATCGTGACACTTTATATTGATCAAGGTTTGTTCTGCTTCATAGCACAGAATATGTCTTTCCCAGGAGAGGAGTTATTCCCGTCACTAATCCTGACAATTGTTACTTTCATGGTATGTCTGAAAATTTTCAATATCACCTACATACACTTAAGTGAATTTAGACTCACTCTTTCTTTATCTTAGGGCAACAAACCTTTTTGGATGTTGCATAAACACAAAAGTGGAGTCATAATGGTTTGATGTACTAGTGTTTGTCCTATAGCACTGGTACAGGATGTATGTAAAATATAAATAGAATCTATTAATCCAAAGTATTAATCCAACCTCTTAGCACAGTCCCCTCTCTGTCCCTGCTGGTCCAAGAGCAAGGATATGGAGTTAGCAAGGATGGAAACATTTGGAGAACATGGGTCAATGCAGGGAGGCTACGATGGCCCTCTAATCTTTCACACACACACACACACACACACACACACACACACACAGCATATTGTATACTAAATTAAGAGTATATTTTCAGGTGTCTTGCCCCAGTGCTAACACTGCTAGGCTCTTTGGGGAACAAAACAGAACATATATTGACTGACCACAAGATGCTGAGACTATACCAAGGATTTCCTCATCTGTGATTTAGTTAAGCTGCATCATAGGTTGGGCTTCCCAGGTCACTAAGTAGGCAAAGAATTTGCCAGCCAATGCGGTAGACACAGGAAATGTGGGTTTGATCCCTAGGTTGGGAATATTCCCTGGAGGAGGGCATGGCCACCCACTCCAGTATTCTTGCCTGGAAAATCCCTTGGATAGAGGAACCTGGCAGGCTACAGTCCACAGGGTTGTAAAGAATTGGACACGACTGAAGTGACTTAGCACGCAGCTCAATATCTGATTTAAAATTTAAAAACCATCAAATACATGCCAAGTTTCAGCAAAGCAGATAGCACACTACTTTCTATGAATGGAGAATCACTACAGGAATCGATTTAAAGTTGAGGATACAAAATCGCTTTGTATTGATTGGGGGTCCTCTTACTGTAACACTATGATTAGAAATGCTGCATATATTAGAAAAAGTTAAACACATTTCAAAATAGCACATACTTTTGAGAGAGTACTACAAAAGGCAAACTTGAAATTGTCCAGAGTAGAAAAAGTTTACTGAAAACCAAGATTAACAACGAAACAAAGTAAGCTTTAGTGATATCAGTGATTAAATTTTGGTAAATACATTCACTTCTAAACGTAATGCAAGTCATTCACAGAATCTGTTTATATTACTTTAAATTTATTAAATACCAGTGGAATAATTTGGCCTTTCCATGAAGCACAGCCATCAGGATCCATGAAAATATTAATGACACATACAAAAGATGAACTAAAGTGACACTGGGGTGAACAGATATTAGAATTGAAAAGTTTTTGGATTGTTGTTTCAATTTTCTTTGTGCTTACCACTAATGCATCTATTTCATCCTTAGGTTGAAGAGAGATGGATTCTGTGGCATTGCCTTTACTGAAAGAAGTTTATTTGAGACATTACTTGAAAGGAGCAAGGGAACATTTGAAGCAGAACAAAGATAAAATTAAATTTTAGCACATTATGGCACTGTACTAACTTTAGATGAAGCACAGGAGGTATAATTTTTCTTGACCTCTCTAAGGTGCTTACCCAACAGTTAGAACATCTGCCGTCAGTAGACAGAAGGTGAAGACTATAGAAACCATTCATTTATGCTACTGTTCCCTATATCTACATTAAGTTTAGTGACTATAATGTTTCTTTCTTTTTTTTAAATTTAATTGTAGGTGTTTAATACTTTTCTTCATGAGTCCCCCAGATTTTCCAGTATTGAAAGTTGGACCATGTGTAAAAGGAGATGATTCTCTCGGGTATGAGTGCTTTTCTTCATCCATTGCTATCATGGCAAATAATGAATAAAGTAAGAGCTAAGATATTTAAAAATATCTGTTACTCAACTGGAAATTGGAGAATTTTACTGAGAAAAATGCATCTTCAAATCTACTAATTTAATACCATAAATACCTGTCATTTCTACCATTTCTGTCTATAAAAATTGCTATGATAATGTTATAAAATTAGTTTTATCTAATTTCCTTTTTATTTTAATCTATTAAATACTATATATTTTGTTTTGAAATAAATTATTTATCAGAACATTTAAATTATCAGATCAGATCAGTCGCTCAGTCCTGTCTGACTCTTTGCGACCCCATGAATCGCAGCACGCCAGGCCTCCCTGTCCATCACCAACTCCCGGAGTTCACTCAGACTCACGTCCATCGAGTCAGTGATGCCATCCAGCCATCTCATCTTCTGTCGTCCCCTTCTCCTCTTGCCCCCAATCCCTCCCAGCATTAGAGTCTTTTCCAATGAATCAACTCTTCGCAAGAGGTGGCCAAAGTACTGGAGTTTCAGCTTTAGCATCATTCCTTCCAAAGAAATCCCAGGGCTGATCTCCTTCAGAATGGACTGGTTGGATCTCCTTGCAGTCCAAGGGACTCTCAAGAGTCTTCTCCAACACCACAGTTTAAAACCATCAATTCTTTGGCGCTCAGCCTTCTTCACAGTCCAACTCTCACATCCATACATGATCACAGGAAAAACCGTACACTTAAATGGTATAAAATCATTACAATTATTTTAAAACTATTGATTCAATAAAAATTACAAAGAAGGCATTATAAATTACTATTATAAAATTCTCATTTAATTTATGCTTCTTTTGTGGGTGATTATACTTTATTGTTGCTGCTGCTTAGTTGTGTCAGTTATGTCTGACTCCGTCCAACCGTATGGACTGTAGCCTGCCAGGCTCCTCTGTCCATGGGATTCTCTGGGCAAGAGTACTGGTGTAGGTTGCCATGCCCTCCCTCCTCCAGGGAATTTTCCTGACACAAGGATCGAACTCTGGTTTCCTGAATTGAAGGCAGAGTCTTTACTGTGAGCCACCAGGGAAGCCTGTGATTATATTTCAATGACAAGTGAAAGCTGCTCAGTCATGTCTGACTCTTTGTGACCCCATGGAATTCTCCAGGCCAGAATGCTGAAGTGCGTAGCCGTTACCTTCTCTAGGGGATCTTCCCAATCCAGGGATCAAACACAGGTCTCCCACATTGTAGGCAGATTCTTTACCAGCTGAGCCACCAGGGAAGACCACTTTGCTCAGAAACAAAGAAATTGCAGTTCTTTCCAGCCAGTGCCGAGCGATGGGCATCTCTCGGGACAACTGGCACAAGCGCCATAAGACTGGGGGCAAGAGAAAGTCCTACCACAAGAAGCAGAAGTATGAGCTGGAACGCCCCGCTGCCAACACAAAGATTGGCCCCCGTGGCATACACACAGTCCGTGTGCGGGGAGGCAACAAGAGGTACCGGGCCTTAAGGCTGGACGTTGGGAACTTCTCCTGGGGCTCGGAGTGTTGTACACGCAAGGTAAGAATCAATTTATAGATTGAATGCAATCCCTATCAAGCTACCAACAGTATTTTTTAGAGAACTATAACAAATAATTTCACAATTTGTATGGAAATACAAAAAACCTCAAATCGCCAATGCAATCTTGAGAAAGAAGAATGGAACTGCAGGAATCAACCTGACTGACTTCAGTCTCTACTATAAAGCTACAGTCACGAAGACATTATGGTGCTGGCACAAAGACAGACATATAGATCAGTGGAACAAAATAGAAAGGCCAGAGGTAATTCCATGCACCTATGGATACCTTATCTTTGACAAAGGAGGCAAGAATATACAATGGAGAAAAGACAACCTCTTTAACAAGTGGTGCTGGGAAAACTGGTCAAAAACTTGTAAAAGAATAAAACTAGAACACTTTCTAACACCATACACAAAAATAAACTCAAAATGGATTAAAGATCTAAACGTAAGACCAGAAACTATTAAACTCCTAGAAGAAAACATAGGCAAAACACTCTAGACATAAACCACAGCAGGATCCTCTATGACTCATCTCCCAGAATATTGGAAATAAAAGCAAAAATAAACAAATGGGATCTAATTAAACTTAAAAGCTTCTGCACAACAAAGGAAATTCTAAGCAAGGTGAAAAGACAGCCTTCAGAATGGGAGAAAACAATAGCAAATGAAGCAACTGACAAAGGACTAATCTCAAAAATATACAAGCAACTCCTGCAGCTCAAATCCAGAAAAATAAACGACCCAATCAAGAAATGGACCAAAGAACTAAATAGACATTTCTCCAAAGAAGACATACAGATGGCTAACAAACATATGAAAAGATGCTCAAAATCACTCATTATCAGAAAAATGCAAATCAAAACCACAATAAGGTACGATTTCACCCCAGTAAGAATGGCTGTGATCCAAAAGTCTACAAGCAATAAATGCTGGAGAGGGTGTGGAGGAAAGGGAACCCTCTTACACTGTTGGTGGGAATGCAAACTAGTACAGCCACTATGGAGAACAGTGTGGAGATTCCTTAAAAACCTGGAAATAGAACTGCCTTATGACCCAGAAATCCCACTACTGGGCATACACACTAAGGAAACCAGAGTTGAAAGAGACATGTGTACCCCAATGTTCATTGCAGCACTGTTTATAATAGCCAGGAAATGGAAGCAACCTAGATGTCCATCAGCAGATGAATGGATAAGAAAGTAGTGGTACATATACACAATGGAGTATTACTCAGCCTTTAAAAAGAATACATTTGGTAAGATGGTAACAATAACCCCTGTGTACGAGACAGCAAAAGAGACACTGAAGTATAGATCAGTCTTATGGACTCTGTGGGAGAGGGAGAGGGAGGGGAGATTTGGGAGAATGGCATTGAAACATGTACAATATCATGTATGAAATGAGTCACCAGTCCAGGTTCAATGCACGATACTGGATGCTTGGGGCTGGTGCACTGGGAGGACCCAGAGGGAGGATATGGGGAGGGAGGAAGGAGGAGGGTTCAGGATGGGGAACACAGGTATACCTGTGGCAGATTCATTTTGATATTTGGCAAAACTAATACAATATTGTAAAGTTTAAAAATAAAATAAAATTAGAAAAAAAAAATGTTAACAGGCCTCTGGGCCAGAAGATGATGCAAATCACCTAAGCTTTTGCATATGATAAGTTTGCAGGAAGAAAGCCTGGCTTGCTGCATGACTCTACCCCTTCCCCATTATCCTCTATGCATAACTTAAGGTATAAAAACTACTTTGGAAAACAAAGTGCGGGCCTTGTTCACCAAAAAAAAAAAAAATTAAATTAAATTAAATTAAATTAAAAAAAAAAAGAATACATTTGAATCAGTTCTAATGAGGTGGATGAAACTGGAGCCTATTAAAAAGAGTGAAGTAAGCCAGAAAGAAAAACACCAATGCAGTATACTAACATGTATATATGGAATTTAGAAAGAAGGTAACGATAACCCTGTATGTGAGACAGCAAAAGAGACACAGATGTATTGAACAGTCTTTTGGACTCTGTAGGAGAGGGCGAGAGTGGGATGATATGGGGAATGGCATTTAAACATGTAAAATATCATATGTAAAATGAATTGCCAGTCCATGTTTGATGCATGATACAGGGTGCTCGGGGCTGGTGCACTGGGATGACTCAGAGGAATGGGATGAGGAGAGAGGTGGGTGGGGGTTTCAGGATGGGGAACACGTGTACACTCATGGCAGATTCAAGTCAATGTATAGCATAACCACTACAATATTGTAAGGTAAAATAAATAAATTAATTAATTTAAAAAAGAAATCACAGTATTAATAAAATTCCTTATGATTTAATTTTATCTATGTCCTATATAGCAATAAATATTAGATTCTATCAAATCATTTAAAGATAATACCTTATGCAAGAAGGAAATGAAGGCAATTAAAATTTTATAACAAAACCATTTTGAGAATTTAGTATACCTGCTACTTCCTAACACCTAGTCACATGTAAACGTTTCATGGATAAACCTAAGATATATAAAACCTCCCTTTTCTTTTTGGCTAAATTACAGACATTTTTCTCTGATTTTCTAAATTATTTTCCTTTGTATGTAGTCATACTGTAAATTAAGACAAGAGTCCTTGTCTATCTTAATAGCACTGTCTTCAAGTAGTGGTTTCCTCCAAGTATTTGTTAATTAAAAAATTATCAAATGTATTAAAATATAAATACAATAACAGGAAAGCAAAATCATGTTATAAAAAATTCCTCCAATCCAAAATGAATAAAAAAAATTGAGAGAATGAATTTAATGGAACACTTAGCTTTCTAGGGCACTAACCCTCTAACCCATCATATTATCATTTTAAGTAGTTTTTGGATATTAGAAATTTGTTTGCTTTAGTAATATGAAGGATAATATACTAACAACATAAAATTTCACTCTGGAGAGAGTAACTTTTCCAGATATTGTCAGGGCTAAAATAATAGTCATTCTGGCAGATTCACTGAGCTGATATGTATATTTATTTGTATTGATTGTCTATAATACAACATTTATAGCACTAGCCCTATTCTCCTCTGACCTGAACTCTCTATAAAAATTATATTAAAACTTTCCATGTAACTATGGAAATAGAGAGCACAAATTAAAAATTAATAATAAGAAAAGCAAAATTTAGTAAATGTTGATGGAATTAATGTTTGTTGATGCTCTTTCCAGTTTACAACAATCTGTCATTTGTTAGGATGTATTCATAGCAGAATATATCACTGTTCCTACAATGCCACCCTTTTCTACTTTTTCAATTAAATCAACATTGCCAAAGTAGAATTATTATGACTAGTACACAAAATAAAGCTGCTTCTAACACAATAAATACACTTTGTATCCACATAAATGTAGTTTATGTGGTAGAAATGGGAAAAAAAAAAGATCACTTATCCAATGAAAATATCATTCTTATTAGCTAAACCAAAACTACTTGAGTAGAAAGTCTTTCACATCCATGGTTGAGAATTGTGTCTGTTTTTATTATTGTTATTATTGAGGCAAAGGCAAAACTCTTTCATTTTCAAAATTCACTTAAGAGATTTGATGATCTGATCACAATTTCTTAATATTATTGGGAAACATTGATGGCAAAAGGAGAAGGGGGTGGCAGAAGATGATTTGATTAGATATAATCACCAACTCAATAGACATAAGTTGAGCAAACTCCAGGAGATAGTGAAGGACAAGGAAGCCTGGCTTGCTGCAATCAATGGGGTCTCAAAGAGTCAACACAATTTAGTGACTGAACAAAAATAGCAATGTGAATAAACCTGATGGCAAGGTTCTGTCTGCAAATATAAAAGTTGTTCAATCCACTCTTCTTCCTAATCAATAAAAGTAACATATGTAAAAAGGGCTACATCAATGGAAGTTATATATGCAAGTATAACTTCCACTGATTTACATTTTTGTTATTATTAATATTTTCATTATTTCTACTACTTGCCATCATCATTTGAAGCCACAACAATACTCTATGCTTTTTATAAAAAGAAGGATTAAAATTCATTTCTAATATGAAAAATAAAACAGAATCATCTCAATATGATTTGGCAGTATGAAGGAATAGTTACTTTGAAGAACTGCCTCCTAAACCATGAGTTGTCTTCATGTTGATATATGGCAAAACCAATACAATATTAAAGTTAAAAAATAAAATAAAATAAGTTTAAAAAAATTTAAAAAAGAAATAAAATCAGATATAATCAATACATTTATATACTTAGTAGAAAAGAGAAAATTTTAATTACCAAAAATTGAATTTAATTAAATATTGAAAATATACAAAACAAAACAAACTTCCTGAGACCTCAGAGGAGAGGCACTCACTTTTTGCTTTCCCTATCCTACACTCTTATGCCAGATCTCTTAGAGGACACTCGCATACATATCTGGAGCCCTAGATTTTATGTCTGGTACATGTTTTTTTATAGCTTCTTCCCAGGACATTCCCCTTGATTGCCTGGCTCTATTGGCCAGGGCTCCCTATGATCTTGGATCCCAGAGGACTCTAACAATTGGAGAGATAGTTCTTGGCTGTCTGTCACCTCAGGGCACTGTAACATCTTTCCAGCCTTTCTATGAAACAGAGTGAAGTAAGCCAGAAAGAAAAACACCAATAGAGTATACTAACACATATATATGGAATTTAGAAAGATGGTAATGATAACCCTGTATGCGAGACAGCAAAAGAGACACAGATGTATAGAACAGTCTTTTGGATTCTGTGGGAGAGGGATAGGGTGGGATGATTTGGGAAAATGGCATTGTAACATGTATAATATCATATAGGAAATGAATCGCCAGTCCAAGTTTGATGCAGGATACAGGATGCTTGGGGCTGGTGCATTGGGATGACCCAGAGGGATGGTATGGGGAGGGAGGTGGGAGGGGGGTTCAGGATTGGGAACACGTGTACACCTGTGGCAGATTCATGTTGATGTATGGTAAAACCAATACACTATTGCAAAGTAAAAAAAAAAATAATAAATAATAAATTTTAAAAAAAAAAAAAAAAAAAAAACATAGAAAATGACTTACTTGTCCTGAAATTTAGACCTGAAAGGCAGGCTTGAGGTCTAACACACATCAGAAGGCTATGAAGGTGTCCTTCAGGAACACAGGTGAGAGAATGCTGTCTTTGTGCTCTTGCTCTGCCTTGCTACAGCTGACTGGTGTCTTGTATAAAGGAGCTTCCACATTTGTCTGTTGCCCCAGTTCCTGTGACTATCATCCAGGGGTATTAGATATTTGCATTCTCTAAAAGATACTGTCTGGGGATCTAGTTTCCAATTAGTCTAAATCTGGTCATTAACTGAGATCCTACCCTTTGGCACACTGACTAGCATACCCATAACTACTGGTAGTTATTAAAGTAAAATAGGCTGTTTGGACAATCACATAGGTTTGAGAGACATCCAATAGCTAGTGCAGGGTTGAATGAGAAGTTTCATCTTTTACATAAGACCAGTTCTACAAGCCTTGTTATTTCATTTAATGCATAGAAACAAACACAGGGAGTCAAGAAAAATAAAGAAAGAGGTATATGTTCCAAATGAAAGAACAAGATAAAGCCTCGGGGGGAAAAAAAGCCTTATTGAAATGGAGATAAGTAATTTACCTGATAAAAGATAAAAGTATAGTCACAAAGATGCTCAAATATTGGTAGATGAAAACAGTGAAAATTTTAACAAAGAGATTAAAATCAAGAAAATAGCAGACAGAAGCCACAAAGCTAAATAATACAATTAGTGAACTGAAAAATACACAAGAAGGGACAAAAGCAGACTAGATGAACCAAGAGAAATGATGGGTTAATGAAAAAGCAGGGCAGAAGAACTCATCCAATTACAGCAGCAAAAGAAAAAGAAATGATTTTTTTTTAATAAAGGTAACTTAAGAGACTTATAGAGCAAAGAGTGAACTAACATTTGCATTACCGAAGTCTTAGAAGGAAAAGAGAGAGAGAGAAAGGGGCAGAAAACTTATTCAGGAAAAAAAAAAAAAAAAATTCTGAAAACTTCCCTAAACTGTTGGCAATTTGATCTCTTGTTCCTCTGCCTTTTCTAAAACCAGCTTTAACATATGGAAGTTCATGGTTCATATATTGTTGAAGCCTGGCTTGGAGAATCTTGAGCATTACTTTACTAGCATGTGAGATGAGTGCAACTGTGTGGTAGTTTGAATATTCTTTGACATATTAGAATAGATAAAGTTAATTGACATACACAGAATGTTCTATCCAAAAGCAACAGAATACACATTCTTCCAAGTGACATGTAAGATTATCCAGGATAGATCATGGTTATGCCAAAAAATGTGTTAGCAAATTTAAAAGTTGAAGATCATATTAAGAATCTTTTCCAACAATAGCACTATGAAACTAGAAATAAAATACAAGAAGAAACCTGAAATACCAATATGTAAAGATTAAGCATAATGCTACTGCACAGCTCAATGAACAAATGAAAAGAGAAGTTAAAAAGATACTTTGAGGCAAATTAAAATGAAAATGAAAAACACCAATTAAGAGGAAACTTCCTGGAATAAATAACTACCTCAAGAAAGAAGGAAAATCTCAAATAACAAGCCAACTCTATACCTTAAAGAATTAGGAAAGGATTAATAAACAAAGCCCAAAGTCAGTATAAAGAAGGAAATGACTAAAAACAGAGCAAAAATAAAATAAATATAATGTAAACAGATAATAGAAAAGATCAATGGAACTTAGATCTGGTTCCCTGAATACATCAAAATGTCAAAAACCCTTTAGTGAGACTCAGAAAAGAGAGAGAACTCAATCAAATAAATAAACTCAGAACTGAAAGAAAAAACATTACAATTGTATGCATACAAAGCATACAAAGACATTACAATTGCATAAATACAAAGGACCCAATAGGCTATGAACACGTTGGACAAACTGAAATAAATAGATGCAATCCTAGAAACATATAACCATCTAAGTGTGAATCATGAAGAAAAAGAAAATCTGAACAGACTGATTAACAGTAAGGATATTAAGTCAGTCATCAAAAACCTCTCAACAAATAGAAGTCTATTACCAGAGATGTTCACTGGAGAATTCTATCAAATGTTCAGAGAATCAATAGCAGTCCTTCTCAAACACTTTCAAAAGACACAAAGAAGGAAAGCACATTCAAACTCACTTTAGGAGGCCAGTACTACTCTGATACCAAAATCAGACAAGGGCATCACAAGAAAATAAGCTTATAGGCTAATATTCCTGAGAATGTGGATGTAAACATCCTCAACAAAATATTAGCAAAATGAATTCAACAATACTTTAAGAGGATTACAAACCATGATCAAGTTTGATTTATTCTAGGGATGCAGGAAATATATCTCAACATGAAAAAAGGCCATATACAACAAATTCACAGATACTATCCTCAATGTGAAAATCTGAAAGCTTTTCCTCTAAGTCCCAGAAAAAGAAAAGGATGCCCAATTTTCCCATTTTCAGTTAACATACTATTGAAGTCCTGGTCAGAGATATTAGACAAGAAAACATTCAAATTTGAAAGGGATAAATAAAACTATTATTATTTGTAGGTGCATATTATATACAGAAAACCATAGACTCCACCAGAAAGCTATTATAATTAATAATTTTGTTTTCAGTCATGTTGTAGGATACAAATTCAGTTGGTTACAGCTACTGGGAAAATAATATGGAGGTTTCTCAAAAAGAATTAAAAATGGAATGACAATATAATTCAGCATTTTCACTGCTGGTTGTTTATCTGGAAAAACTAAAAATACTGACGTGAAAAGTTGTATGCACCCCTGCCCATTACAGGATTATTTATAATAATCAATATATAGGAGAAAGAAAGAATGAATTTGCTGGCTTGCTTAGATTGGAGAGTGGGAACAAGGCTTCTGCTTGGAAAGATGACTCAAGAGGGAGAGGAGTCAAGATGGAAGAATAGGAGGATGTGGATGTCATATCTCAAAAACATCAAGAATCCATCTACAAAAGAAACAGTTCTCAGGGAGCACGTGCTGACCATTAATGGAAGACTTCAGACATCTAAAAGGACAAGAAAAAGTCCCTCAGAAGCAGGTAGTATGAAAGAAGGGTTGGGTGAAAAAAGAAAAGAGGAATTTAAAAAAAGGCACTAGCAACACCAGTGGGAAGCTGAAGGTGAGGAGAAATCACTGCACTCAGAAAAACCACCTTATAGTGAGGAAATCAGTTGGTACAGAAAGGGACCTTAGGGAATTGAAGGATAATGTAGCCAATGGCCTGTGGAAGGAAGGACAAAATAAGAACTGTGTAAATTGCTGCATATTGAGAACAGCACTTTAATAGCATCATCTTACAGGATTTGAAATAGCTCAGGTGGAATTCCATCACCTCCACTAGCTTTGTAGTGATGCTTCCTAAGGCCCACATGACTTTACACTCCACGATGTCTGGCTGTAGGTGAGTGATCACACCACTGTGGTTATCTGGGTTATTAAGATCTTTTATCATATAGTTCTGTGTATTCTTGCCACATCTTTTTTTTTTTTTTGCTGCATCTTCTTAACCTCTTTTGCTTCTGTGAGATCCATACCATTTCTGTCCTTTTTTGTGCCTATCTTTGCATGAAATGTCCCCTTGGTATCTCTATTTTTCTTGAAGAGATCTCTAGTTTTTCCCATTCTATTGTTTTCCTTTATTTCTTTGCATTAATCACTTAGGAAAGCTCTATCTCTCCTTGCTATTCTTTGGAACTCTGCATTCAGATGAATATATCTTTCCTTTTCTCCTTTGCCTTTTGCTTCTCTTTTTTTCTCAGCTATTTGTAAGGCCTCCTTAGACAACCATTTTATCTATTGCATTTCTTTTTCTTGGGGATGTTTTTGATCTCTGCCTCTTGTATGATGTTGTGAACCTCTGTCCATAGTTCTTCAGGCATTCTATATATCAGATCTGATGCCTTGAATTGATTTGTCACTTCCACTGCATAATCATGAGGGATTTAATTTATCATGAGGTCCTATCTGAATGGTCCTATCATGAGGTCCTATCTGAATGGTCTAGAGGTTTCCCCCAATTTCTTCAAGTTAAGTCTGATTTTGGCAATAAGAAATTCATGTTCTGAGCTACAATCAGCTCCTGGTCTTGTTTTTGCTGACTGTATAGAGCTTCTGCATCTTTGGCTGCAAATAATATGATCAATCTGATTTCAGTATTGACTGTCTGGTGATGTCCATGTGTAGTTGTCTCTTGTGTTGTTGGAATAGGGTGTTTGCCATGACCCATGCATTTTCTTGGCAAAACTTGGCAATCTGATTTCAGTATTGACCATCTGGTGATGTCCATGTGTAGATGTCTCTTGTGTTGTTGGAATACAGTGTTTCCAATAACCCATGCGTTTTCTTGGCAAAGCTTTGTTAGCCTTTGTCCTTCTACATTTGTACTCCAAGGCCAAATTTGCATATTACTCCAGGTATCTCTTATCTTTCTATTTTTGCATTACAGTCCCCTACGATGAAAAGGACATCTTTTTTGGTGTTAGTTCTGGAAGGTTTTTGTAGGTCTCCATAGAACCATTTAACTTCAGCTTCTTCACCATTAGTGGTTGGTACATAGACTTGGATTACTGTGATATTGAATGATTTGTCTTGGCAACAATCAGAGATCATTCTACATTTTTGACATTGCCCCCAAGTACTGCATTTTGGACACTTTTGTGGACTCTAAAGGCTACTTCATTTCCTCTAGTGTATTCTTGCCCACTGAAGTAAATATAATGGTTATCTGAATTAAATTTGCCCATTCTGGTCCATTTTAGTTCATGGATTCCTAAAAGGTAGTTAATTCAATTCAAAAATAGAATGCAGTGTAAGAGGGTTCCCTTTTCTCCACACTGTCTCCAGCATTTATTATTTGTAGACTTTTGGATCGCAGCCATTCTGACTCTTGTGAAATGGTACCTCATAGTGGTTCTGATTTGCATTTCTCTGATAATGAGTGATGTTGAGCATCTTTTCATGTGTTTGTTAGCCATCTGTATGTCTTCTTTGAGGAAATGTCTATTTAGTTCTTTGGCCCATTTTTTGATTGGGTCATTTATTTTTCTGGAGTTGAGCTGTAGGAGTTGCTTGTATATTTTTGAGATTAGTAGTTTGTCAGTTGCTTCATTTGCTATTATTTTCTCCCATTCTGAAGGCTGTCTTTTCACCTTGCTAATAGTTTCCTTTGATGTGCAGAAGCTTTTAAGGTTAATTAGGTCCCATTTGTTTATTTTTGCTTTTATTTCCAATATTCTGGGAGGTGGGACATAGAGGATCCTGCTGTGATGTATGTCAGAGAGTGTTTTGCCTGTGTTCTTCTCTAGGAGTTTTATAGTTTCTGGTCTTACGTTTAGATCTTTAATCCATTTTGAGTTTATTTTTGTGTATGGTGTTAGAAAGTGGTCTAGTTTCATTTTTTTACAAGTGGTTGACCAGATTTCCCAGCACCACTTGAACCCTCTTACACTGTTGGTGGGAATGCAAACTAGTACAGCCACTATGGAGAACAGTGTGGAGATTCCTTAAAAAACTGGAAATAGAACTGCCTTATGATCCAGCAATCCCACTACCAGGCATACACACTGAGGAAACCAGAAGGGAAAGAGACACGTGTACCCCAATGTTCATCGCAGCACTGTTTATAATAGCCAGGACATGGAAGCAACCTAGATGTCCATCAGCAGTTGAATGGATAAGAAAGCTGTGGTACATATACACAATGGAGTATTACTCAGCCATTAAAAAGAATACATTTGAATCAGTTCTAATGAGGTGGATGAAACTGGAGCCTATTATACAGAGTGAAGTAAGCCAGAAAGAAAAACACCAATACAGTATACTTACGCATATATATGGAATTTAGAAAGATGGTAACAATAACCCTTTGTACGAGACAGCAAAAGAGACACTGATGTATAGAACAGTCTTATGGACTCTGTGGGAGAGAGAGAGGGTGGGAAGATTTGGGAGAATGACATTGAAACATGTAAAATATCATGTAAGAAACGAGTTGCCAGTCCTGGTTCGATGCACGATACTGGATGCTTGGGGCTAGTGCACTGGGACGACCCAGAGGGATGGTATGGGGAGGGAGAAGGGAGGAGGGTTCAGGATGGGGAACACATGTATACCTGTGGCGGATTCATTTTGATATTTGGCAAAACTAATACAATTATGTAAAGTTTAAAAATAAAATTAAATGTTAACACGAAAAAAAAAAATAGAATGCATTCATGGATCAAGAAGATACTAGAAGTTTTATAGTTTCTGGTCTTATGTTTAGATCTTTAATCCATTTTGAGTTTATTTTTTTGTGTATGGTGTTAGAAAGTGTTCTAGTTTCATTCTTTTATAAATTGTTGAACAGCTTGCCCAGCACCACTTGTTTAAGAGATTGTCTTTTCTCCATTGTATATTCTTGCCTCCTTTGTCAAAGATAAGGTGTCCATATGTGTGTGGATTTATCTCTGGGCTTTTTATTTTGTTCCATTCATCTATATGTCTGTCTTTGTGCCAGTACCATACTGTCTTGATGACTGTGGCTTTGTAGTAGAGCCTGAAGTCAGGCAGGTTGATTCCTGCAGTTCCATTCTTCTTTCTCAAGATTGCTTTGGCTATTTGAGATGTTTTGTATTTCCATACAAATTTTGAAATTATTTGTTCTAGCTCTGTGAAAAATACCGTTGGTATCTTGATAGGGATTGCATTGAGTCTATGGATTGCTTTGGGTAGTATACTCATTTTCACTATATTGATTCTTCCAATCCATGAACATGGTATATTTCTCCATCTATTAGTGTCCTCTTTGATTTCTTTCACCAGTGTTTTATAGTTTTCTATATATAGGTCTTTAGTCTCTTTAGGTAGATATATTCCTAAGTATTTTATTATTTTCGTTGCAATGGTGAATGGAATTGTTTCCTTAATTTCTCTTTCTATCTTATCATTATTAGTGTATAGGAATGCAAGGGATTTCTGTGTGTTGATTTTACATCCTGCAACTTTACTATATTTATTGATTAGTTCTAGTAATTTTCTGGTGGAGTTTTTAGTGTTTTCTAGGTAGAGGATCATGTCACCTGCAAACAGTGAGAATTTTACTTCTTCTTTTCCAATTTGGATTCCTTTTATTTCTTTTTCTGCTCTGATTGCTGTGGCCAAAACTTCCAAAACTATGTTGAATAGTAATGGTGAGAGTGGGCACCCTTGTCTTGTTCCTGACTTTAGGGGAAATGCTTTCAATTTTTCACCATTGAGGGTAATGTTTGCTGTGGGTTTGTCGTATATAGCTTTTATTATGTTGAGGTATGTTCCTTCTATTCCTGCTTTCTGGAGAGTTTTTTTTTTTTTTATCATAAATGGATGTTGAATCTTGTCAAAGGCTTTCACTGCATCTATTGAGAT
The DNA here is from genome assembly GCF_027580195.1 of Bos mutus. Lineage (NCBI taxonomy): Eukaryota > Metazoa > Chordata > Mammalia > Artiodactyla > Bovidae > Bos > Bos mutus. The sequence continues at coordinate 49,290,966 of NC_091639.1, read as the reverse complement.
AATCATATGGCTTTTATTGTTCAATTTGTTAATGTGGTGTATTACATTGATTGATTTGCGGATATTGAAGAATCCTTGCATTCCTGGGATAAAGTCCACTTGGTCATGGTGTATGATCTTTCTAATGTATTGTTGGATTCTGATTGCTAGAATTTTGTTAAGGATTTTTGCATCTATTTTAATCAGTGATATTGGCCTGTCGTTTTCTTTTTTTGTGGGATCTTTGTCAGGTTTTGGTATTAGGGTGATGGTGGCCTCATAGAATGAGTTTGGGAAGTTTACCTTCCTCTGCAATTTTCTGGAAGAGTTTGAATACGATAAGTGTTAGTTCTTCTATAAATTTTTGGTAGAATTCAGCTGTGAAGCCATCTGGACCTGGGCTTTTTTTTTTTTTTTTTGCTGGAAGATTTCTGATTACAGTTTCAATTTCTGTGCTTGTGATGGGTCTGTTAAGATTCTCTATTTCTTCCTGGTCCAGTTTTGGAAAGTTGTACTTTTCTAAGAATTTGTCCATTTCTTCCAAGTCATCCATTTTATTGGTATATAAGTGCTGATAGTAGTCTATTATGATCCTTTGTATTTCTGTGTTGTCTGTTGTGCTCCCTCAATTTTCATTTCTAATTTTATTGATTTGATTGTTCTCCATTTGTTTCTTGATAAATCTGGCTAATGGTTTGTCAATTTTATTTATCCTTTCAAAGAACCAGCGTTTGGCTTTATTGATTTTTGCAATGGTCTCTTTTGTTTCTTCTGCATTTATTTCTGCCCTAATTTTTAAGATTTCTTTCCTTCTACTAACCCTGGGGTAAGACCGGAAACTATAAAACTCCTAGAGGAGAACATAGGCAAAACACTCTCCGACATAAATCACAGCAGGATCCTTTATGACCCATCTCCCAGAATATTGGAAATGAAAGCAAAAATAAACAAATGGGACCTAATTAACCTTAAAAGCTTCTGCATAGCAAAGGAAACTATAAACAAGGTGAAAAGACAGCCTTCAGAATGGGAGAAAATAATAGCAAATGAAGCAACTGACAAAGGACTAATCTCAAAAATATACAAGCAACTCCTACAGCTCAATTCCAGAAAAATAAAGGACCCAATCAAAAAATGGGCCAAAGAACTAAACAGACATTTCTCCAAAGCAGACATACAGTTGGCTAACAAACACATGAAAAGATACTCAACATCACTCATTATCAGAAAAATGCAAATCAAAACCCACTATGAGGTACCATTTCACACCAGTCAGAATGGCTGCTATCCAAAAGTCTACAAGCAATAAATGCTGGAGAGGGTGTGGAAAAAAGGGAACCTTCTTACACTGTTGGTGGAATGCAAACGAGTACAGCCACTATGGAGAACAGTGTGTGCTAAGTCATGTCAGTCATGTCCAACTCTGTGCGACCCCATAGACAGAAGCCCACCAGGGTCCTCTGTTCCTGGGATTCTCTGGCAAGAACACTGGAGTGGGTTGCCATTTCCTTCTCCATGAGCAGTGTGTAGATTCCTTAAAAAACTGGAAATAGAACTTCCTTATGACCTAGCGATCCCACTACTAGGTATACACACTGAGGAAACCAGAAGGGAAAGAGACACGTGTACCCCAATGTTCATCGCAGCACTGTTTATAATAGCCAGGACATGGAAGCAACCTAGATGTCCATCAGCAGTTGAATGGATAAGAAAGCTGTGGTACATATACACAATGGAGTATTACTCAGCCATTAAAAAGAATACATTTGAATCAGTTCTAATGAGGTGGATGAAACTGGAGCCTATTATACAGAGTGAAGTAAGCCAGAAGGAAAGACATCAATACAGTATACTAACGCATATATATGGAATTTAGAAAGAAGGTAACGATAACCCTGTATGCGAGACAGCAAAAGAGACACAGATGTATAGAACATTCTTTTGGACTCTGTGGGAGAGGGATAGGGTGGGATGATTTGGGAGAACGTCATTGAAACATGTATAATATCATATATGAAATGAATTGCCAGTCCAGGTTCGATGCATGATACAGGATGCTTGGGGCTGGTGCACTGGGATGACCCAGAGGGATGGTACGGGGAGGGAGGTGGGAGGGAGGTTCAGGATGGGGAACACGTGTACACTCGTGGTGGATTCATGTTGATGTATGGCAAAACCAATACAATACTGTAAAATAATTAACTTCCAATTAAAATAAATAAATTTATATTTAAAAAATAAAAAAAGAAGATACTAGAAATATTTAACAAGACCTAGAAGAACTAAAGAACAAGCACACAGAGAGGAACAACACAAAAACTGAAATGAAAAATACACTAGAAAGAATTAATAGAATAACTTAGGCAGAAGAATCGATAAGTGAGCTGTTGAGAAAGTGGCAGAAATAACTGCTGCCAAGTAAACAGAAAAAAAAAAAAAACTAGAAAATGGGAAGAATTAACAACAGCCACAGAGATATCTGGGACATCTCCACCAATAATGTTTCCTAGGAAATTGCTAGAAATATAGTTCAAGAATTAGGAAATGATCTTAAACAGCTGTTAAAATCCACCTGCAAATGAAACAAAAATGCATTTCCTGACTACTTGCCCAGTTACCATCTCTTCTAGAGAGAGATAAGCTTAATCTAAATAATTTCATCTGATTGATGATTGTCATTTATAACTTTATTGCTACTTCTATCCTGGGTATTTCTTTGGAAATGGTGTATGGATTCATTGCATATTCTAACATATTGTCTATAGATGATAAAATAAAGTCAAGCATGTATGTGCTGATACTTTTTAAGTTGACTTGTCTTTATACTTAGACATGTCTCTTAATAGTAGGCTTCCGTTTTGGCTCAGATGGTAAAGAATCTGCCTGTGATGCAGGAGACCATTGTTTGATCTCTGGGTTGGGAAGACCCCCTGAAGAAGGAAATGGCAACCCACTCCAGTATTCTTGCCTGGAGAATTCCATGGACAAAGGAGCCTGGCAGGCTACAGTCCATGGGATCTCAAAGAGTCAGACATGACTGACTGTCATTCAGTCACTCTACAAATGCAGGGCACATAGGGGCTTTCCTACTGTCTCAGTGGTAAAGAACTCACCAGTCAATAAAGGACACATCAGATCAGATCAGTCGCTCAGTCATGTCCGACTCTGCAACCCCATGAATCGCAGCACGCCAGGCCTCCCTGTCCATCACCAACTCCCAGAGTTCACTCAGACTCACGTCCATCGAGCCAGTGATGCCATCCAGCCATCTCATCCTCTGTTGTCCCTTTCTCCTCTTGCCCCCAATCCCTCCCAGCATCAGAGTCTTTTCCAATGAGTCAACTCTTCGCATGAGGTGGCCAAAGTACTGGAGTTTCAGCTTCAGCATCATTTCTTTCAAAGAAATCCCAGGGCTGATCTCCTTCAGAATGGACTGGTTGGATCTCCTTGCAGTCCAGGGGACTCTCAAGAGTCTTCTCCAACACCACAGTTCAAAAGCATCAATTCTTCAGTGCTCAGCCTTCTTCACAGTCCAACTCTCACATCCATACATGACCACAGGAAAAACCATAGCCTTGACTAGACGAACCTTTGTTGGCAAAGTAATGTCTCTGCTTTTGAACATGTTATCTAGGTTGGTAATAACTTTCCTTCCAAGGAGTAAGCGTCTTTTAATTTCATGGCTGCAGTCACCATCTGCAGTGATTTTGGAGCCCAGAAAAATAAAGTCTGACACTGTTTCCCCATCTATTTCCCATGAAGTGATGGGACCGGATGCCATGATCTTCGTTTTCTGAATGTTGAGCTTTAAGCCAACTTTTTCACTCTCCACTTTCACTTTCATCAAGAGGCTTTTGAGTTCCTCTTCACTTTCTGCCATAAGGGTGGTGTCATCTGCATATCTGAGGTTATTGATATTTCTCCTGGCCATCTTGATTCCAGCTTGTGTTTCTTCCAGCCCAGCGTTTCTCATGATGTACTCTGCATAGAAGTTAAATAAACAGGGTGACAGTATACAGCCTTGACGTACTCCTTTTCCTATTTGGAATCAGTCTGTTGTTCCATGTCCAGTTCTAACTGTTGCTTCCTGATCTGCATACAAATTTCTCAAGAGGCAGGTCAGGTGGTCTGGTATTCCCATCTCTTTCAAAATTTTCCAGTTTATTGTGATCCACACAGTCAAAGGCTTTGGCATAGTCAATAATGCAGAAATAGATGATTTTCTGGAACTCTCTTGATTTTTTCATTATCCAGCAGATGTTGTAAATTTTATCTCTGGTTCCTCTGCCTTTTCTATAACCAGCTTGAACATCAGGAATTTCACAGTTCACATATTGCTGAAGCCTGGCTTGAAGAATTTTGAGCATTACTTTACTAGTGTGTGAGATGAGTGCAATTGTGTGAGTTTGAGCATTCTTTGGCATTGCCTTTCTTTGGGATTGGAATGAAAACTGACTTTTTCCAGTCCTGTTGCCACTGCTGAGTTTTCCAAATTTGCTGGCATATTGAGTGAAGCACTTTCACAGCATCATCTTTCAGGATTTGAAATAGCTCCACTAGAATTCCATCACCTCCACTAGCTTTGCACATAGTGATGCTTTCTAAGGCCCACTAAACTTCACATTCCAGGATGTCTGGCTCTAGGTCAGTTATCACACCATCGTGATTATCTTGGGCACATGGGTTCTTATGAACAGTCTGAACAGTCCCACATGCTTCAGAGCAACAAAGTCCATGTGTCACAACTGTTGAGCCTAAAGCTTGTGTGCCTAGTGTCCCTGCTTCACAACAAGAGAAGCCACTACAATGAGAAGCCTGCACAGGGCAACTAGAGAGCAGCCTCCACTCACTGCAACTAGATAAAGCCTGCACAGTGACAAAGACCCAGAACAGACAAAAGTAAATAGATTAAAAAAAAAATTAAGTGTAGGGTGTCCAGGTTTCACACCTGGTCCTGGAGGATTTCACATACCACAGAGCAACTAAGTTCATGCACGATAACTACTGAGCCTGAACATTCTAGAGCTTGTGCTCAGCAACAAGAGAAGTCACTGTATCAAGAAGTCCCTACTATAGAGTAGCCCCTGTTCTCTGCAACTAGAGAAAGCCACAGCACAGCAACAAAGACCCAACATGGTTGTATACAATAAATAAATAATTAAAAAAACAGAGTAGAGATGCAAAGAGGAATGAGGAATGAAATATTTAAATATACTGGTGAATCTAATGAAGCATTACAATAAAGACAGGAATAGTAGTGCCCACAGTGTGGTTTAGAACACACCAAGCACACACATACTCACACACAGGACTAAAACATTGGAACTTGTAAAATACAGATTCAATGGGCAATATTGAAGAGTCATTAATTCCTTTTGCAGTTCATGGATGGAGTTAAAATACTGATTGTATCTGTTAATTGGGTATAAAAAGAATTTCAAAGATAGTTTATAGAGTTTGATATAGAGTATTCATTTTAATGATAACCCTGTATGTGAGACAGCAAAAGAGACACAGATGTATAGAACAGTCTTTTGGACTCTGTAGGAGAGGGATAGGGTGGGATGATTTGGGAGAATGTCATTGAAACATGTATAATATCATATATGAAATGAATTGCCAGTCCAGGTTTGATGCATGATACAGGATGCTCGGGGCTGGTGCACTGGGATGACCCAGAGGGATGGTATGGGGAGGGAGGTAGGAGGGGGGGCTCAGGATGGGGACACATGTACACCCGTGGCGGATTCATGTTGATGTATAGCAAACCCAATACAATATTGTAAAGTAATTAGCTTCCAATTAAAATAAATAAATTTATATTTAAAAAAATAAAACACATTTTTTGAAAAATTGAATAATAAAAAATTTAATTGGAAAAGTTGGAATTTAAAAGAAGTAAAAAAAGGAAAGTGAAACAAAGCAAAACAAATCAAGATAACTAAGACTAATAATAGAAAAGTTTAAATAACCAATAAGCATAATTATATAAAACCCCAAATTACAAGGCGGGAGTTGTTAGATTGTGTTAAACAACAACAAAAAATCCAGCTTTGTGATATGTACAAGAAACCCAAACAAATATTACAGCACAATAATATTGAAAGATAAAAGCATGGAAAGGGTTATGAAAGGCAATATTAGTCAAAACTTGTGTGTATACACACACACACACACACACACACATATAGGGATATAATACAAAATAGGGGTTACTTCTTTGACAAAGAGGCTACTTCTCTGCTACCATTTTCTCCACTTTAAACATGGGAATTGTGAACTCCCCTTAAGAAGACAAAAAAAGGCATTAAATGTGTACAGTAAGATATTTTGAGAAAGAGAGGCCACATTTACATAACATATTTTACAATATACTGTTGCAATTATTCTTTTTTTTTCTTTTAACTTTTTATTTTGTATTGGAGTATAGCTGATTAACAAGGCTTCTCAGGTGGCTCTAGCAGTAAAGAACTGGCCTTCCAATGCAGGAGACATGAGAGATGCAGGTTTGATCTCTGGGTCAGGAAGATCCTCTGGAGGAGGACATGGCAATCCACTCCAGCAGTGTTGCCTGGAGAATCCCATGGACAGAAGAGCATAGTAGGCTATGGTCTACAGGGTCACAAAAAGTCGGACATGACTGAGTGACTTAGCAAGTACTCATAGCTGATTAACAATGTTATGGTTTCAGGTGAACCACAAAGGGACTCAGCCATACATATACATATATTCATTCTCCCCAAATTCCTCTCCCATCCAGGATGCCACATAACATTGAACAGAGTTCCCTGTGCTATACAGTAGGACCTTGTTGGTTATCCATTTTAAATATAGCAGTGTGAACAAGTACATTCCAAACTCTCGAACTACCCCTTCCCTGCCATGAACCAGAAATTCATTCTCTAAGTCTATAATTGCTTTATTTTATGATTAGATACATTTTAAAGCTCTTACTGTGCCTGATTTATAAAGTAAACCTTACCACAGGCGTATATGTGCAGGATAAAACAGTATTTACAGGGTTTGGTACAGTTTTAGTCCTCCACTGGAGGTCTTGGAGTGTGTCCCCTATAGATAGGGGGAACTACTGTAGTTTCACTTTTAGTATTTTGTCCAGATTTTATAATTATGTCAGTGGGACACATATATTCAAAGAGTCAGAGGAAGAGTGTTTTGCTGTTTACAAATCCTAAAAAAGTTTCGTCATGTACATCTTACATGGTTTTAAAACGTTCATGAATTTACTTCTCTGATTCATCAGATGTATGAAAATTTATGCCATGTATCACATTTTATTTATGCTTATATTCTCATGCAATTTTAATTTGTTGGATTATTACTTTTAAAAACAGAAAGTGAAACAGCATGCAATAAACATTCTGTAGAAAACCATTCAAACATACATATATGTTAATAAGGAACCAACACACATTGCATCTTCTATTCTTGCTGCTGCTAAGTCGCTTCAGTCGTGTCCAACTCTTTGCAACCCCATAGACCACAGCCCACCAGGCTCCTCTGTCCCTGGGATTCTCCAGGCAAGAATACTGGAGTGGGTTGCCATGTCTTTCTCCAATGCATGAAAGTGAAAAGTGAAAGTGAAGTCACTCAGTCGTGCCCGACTCGTAGCGACCCCATGGACTGGAGCTTACCAGGCTCCTCCGTCCATGGGATTTTCCAGGCAAGAGTACTGGAGTGGGGTGCCATCGCCTTCTCCCTCTTCTATTCTTAGGCAATATCAAATATAAATCACTGCAGAGATGTTTAGTGGCTGAAGTGAATGCTCAATCAGTGGCAAAACTTTTCTTTAACTCAAACCTTTAATATCGTACATTAAAAATAAAAACTTTGCCAATGTATGCCTTCAAACTTTTGTCAAATTCCTAAAGGAATATTTGATGCTGGAGAAACAAAAACTAGAATACACATGTTGTGCTAACTCCACTGTACAATGACAAAGTCCAGCAGAGAATATCTGTAAAAGTAAATACCAGGGAGAAACAAATTCCTTATTTTCCATATTAACAAATGACAAGGATTGATCATGAATAGACATGAAAACGTCAAATGAGATAGTTGAAAAAAATTATACATTCTGATTGAAATATCACACAATTTTACTATTTTTTATCACAAATTTTCTAATTTAAGACAAAATATTGCTTACATTCCAGGTCACCTAAATCAAGTAAAATATAAATTACTAGCTAGGTATTACCTCCCTTAGAAAGGTATAATGTTGTTGCTGTTTAGTTGCTAAACTGTGTCTGACTCTTTTGTGACCCCATGGACAGCATCTCACTGGGTCGTCTGTCCATGAGATTTTCCAGGCAACGAAACTGGATTGAGTTGCCATTCCTGATCCAGGAATCAAACCCAGGTCTCCTATATTGGCAGGAGTTACCTATAATAGTTAACTAGTAGTTAACTATTATGGTTATCCTAATATCTTTATTTAATATTTTTATTTTAATATCTTTATTTAATATCTTTATTTAAGACTAGAGATCTCTTCAAGAAAATTAGAGATATCAAAGGAACATTTCATGCAAAGATGGGCTCAATAAAGGACAGAAATGGTATGGACCTAACAGAAGCAGAAGATATTAAGAAGAGGTGGCAAGAATACACAGAAGAACTGTATAAAAAGGATCTTCATGACCCAGATAATCACGATAGTGTGATCACTGACCTAGAGCCAGATATCCTGGAATGTGAAGTCAAGTGGGCCTTAGAAAGCATCACTACGTACAAAGCTAGTGGAGGTGATGGAATTCCAGTTGAGCTATTCCAAATCCTGAAAGATGATGCTGTGAAAGTGCTGCACTCAATATGCCAGCAAATTTGGAAAACTCAGCTGTGGCCACAGGACGGGAAAAGGTCAGTTTTCATTCCAATTCCAAAGAAAGGCAATGCCAAAGAATGCTCCAACAACCGCACAATTGCACTCATCTCACACGCTCGTAAAGTAATGCTCAAAATTCTCCAAGCCAGGCTTCAGCAATATGTGAACCGTTAACTTCCGGATGTTCAAGCTGGTTTTAGATAAGGTAGAGGAACCAGAGACCAAATTGCCAACATCTGCTGGATCATGAAAAAAGCAAGAGAGTTCCAGAAAAATATCTCACAGCCATACGTGACCACAGGAAAAACCATAGTCTTTTTTTTTTTCTTTAATAGAAAATTATTTAATTAGTATACATGTGTTCCCCATCCTGAACCCTCCTCCCTCCTCCCTCCCCACACCATCCCTCTAGTCTTGACTAGACGGACATTTGTTGGCAAAGTAATGTCTCTGTTTTTGAATATGCTATCTATGTTGGTCATAACTTTCCTTCCAAGGAGTAAGCGTCTTTTAATTCCATGGCTGCAGTCACCATCTGTAGTGATTTTGGAGCCCAGAAAAATAAAGTTTGACAGTGTTTCCACTGTTTCCCCATCTATTTGCCATGAAGTGATGGGACCAGATGCCATGGTCTTTGTTTTCTGAATGTTGAGTTTTAAGCCGACTTTTTCACTCTCCTCTTTCACCTTCATCAAGAGGCTTTTTGTTCCTCTTCACTTTCTGCCATAAGGGTGGTGTCATCTGCATATCTGAGGTTATTGATATTTCTCCTGGCAATCTTGATTCCAGCTTGTGTTTCTTCCAGTTCAGTGTTTTTCATGATGTACTCTGCATATAAGTTAAATAAACAGGGTGACAATATACAGCCTTGATGAACTCCTTTTCCTATTTGGAACCAGTCTGTTCCATGTCCAGTTCTAACTGTTGCTTCCTGATCTGCATACAAATTTCTCAAGAAGCAGATCAGGTGGTCTCGTATTCCCATCTCTTTCAGAATTTTCCACAGTTAATTACAATACCATCCTACAATTAGATCTGTCCTGTAATAAACAAGGGAAATGGGCAGAAATCCCCTATGTCCAAATTTTCTTCCAATTAAAACGTAAAGGAACTCTGTCTCAAGTGTGAGACTGATGCATGCCTTGAGTGAACCTGCTAGACAAATGGTGTTACATGCAGACAAACAAGAAAAAGAAGCCCCCATGAAGATTCACCTCCCACTGCTCCAAAATTACCTAGTGCTCCCTCCTCAGGGTATCCAGAATTACTCCCTCTATGAGCTCAAGTGTGCCCTTTGGTCAAAATTGGAGGGGAATTCAGACTGACCTGGATCCATAAGCTCTCTCCCTGCCTAGAGCTAAGGCAAATCAAACAGGATTTGGGAAGCTACATGGATGACCCAGGTATATATATAGAGGCACTTCAACATATCACCTTGGCCTTTCACTGAACACGGAATGATGTCATAGTCATATTTAATCAAACCTTATCTGACCCCAAGGATGCTAGGGTCATAAGAGAGGCCCAAAAATATGTTACAGGGATTCATAGGTACTGGGCTATGTTGTGCTCAGTTGCTTCAGTCATGTCTGACTCTGAGACCCTAGGAACTATATAGCCTGCCGGTCTCCTCTGTCCAAAGGATTCTCCAGGCAAGAATACGGAAATGGTTGCCATGCTCTCCTTCAGGGAATCTCCCCAACACAAGGATGGAACAAATGTTTAAGTGTGCCTCCTGCATTGCAGGCAGAATCTTTACTGCTGAGCCACTGGGGAATCCCATAGGATTTACATGTTAAGCAGTAAATATCCAGTGGGGGAAACAGCAGTTTTCTCTTTGGATACCAACTGGAATTACAATGACCCTGATCACATTGGGGAAAGAGACCATTTTCTTACCTATGTAAAGGCAGGACTGAAAGCAGCCCAACAGAAAATAATCAGCTGTCCCTGAGTCTCAGCAGTAACTCAGATGCCCAATGAAAACCCCATCACCTTTTTGGAAAGACTATAAAACGCCCTCCAAAGTTCACCAACCTGGACCTAGAGTCCTATGAGGCACAGGTGATATTAAAAAACAAATTACTGACCCAGTGTGCATCAAATATAAGAATAAAGTTACAGAAGTTACAACAACAGGACCCTGTGACCTTGTTGGATGAGATGATCCAGACAGCCACTAGTGCTTTTTACAATCAGGAGCAGGAAAGGGAGTCCAAGGCTCAGAAAATGGAAAAATGAAGGAGACAAGGCATGCTCAGATGCTGTCCACCCTCCAGGGATGCACTATGAAAAACTCAAATATCAAATCCTTAAAATACAGTTCAGTTTAGTCCCTCAGTTGTGTCCAACTCGTTGCAACCCCACAGAATGCAGTACCAGGCTTCCATGTCCATCACTGACTCCCAGAGCTTGCTCAAACTCATGTTCATCGAGTCGGTGGTATCGTCCAACCATCTCATCCTCTGTTGTCCCCTTCTCATTCAGCATCAGGGTCTTTTCCAATGAGTTAGTTCTTCACATCAGGTGGCCAAATTATTGGAGCTTCAGCTTCAGTATCAGCCCTTCCAGTGAATATTTGGGGCTGATTTCCTTGAGGATTAACTGGTTTGGTCTCCTTGCAGTCCAAAGGACTCTCAAGAGTCTTTTCTAACACCACAGTTCAAAAGCATCAATTCTTTTGTGTTCAGCCTTCTTTATGGTCCAACTCTCACATACATACATGACCACTGGAAAAACCATAGCCTTGACTAGATGGACCTTTGTTGGCAAAGTAATGTCTCTGCTTTTCAATATGCTCTCTAGGTTGGTCATATATTTTTCCCCAAGAAGCAAGAGTCTTTTAATTTCATGGCTGCAGTCACCATCTGCAGTGATTTTGGAGCCCAAGAAAATAAAGTCTGGCACTGTTTCCATTGTCTCCCCATCTATTTGCCATGAAGTGATGGGACCAGATGCCATGATCTGAGTTTTTTCAATGTTGAGTTTAAGTCAACTTTTTACTCTCCTCTTTCACTTTGATCAAGAGGTTCTTTAGTTCTTCTTTACTCTCTTCCATAAGGGTGGTGTCAGCTGCATATCTGATGTTATTGATATTTCTCCTGGCAATCTTGATTCCAGCTTGTGCTTCATCCAGCCCAGCATTTCTCATGATGTACTCTGCATATTAATTAAATAAGCAGGGTGACAATATACAGCCTTGATGTATTCCTTTCCCAATTTGGAAATAGTCTGTTGTCCCATGTCCAGTTCTAGGTCTTGCTTCTTGACCTGCATATAGATTTCTCAAGAGGACGGTAAGGTGGTCTGGTATTCCTATTTCTTGAAGAATTTTCCACAGTTTGTTGTGGTCTACACAATCAAAGGCTTTGGCGTAGTCAATAAAGCAGAAGTAGATGTTTTTTCTGGAACCCTCTTGCTTTTTCTATGATCCAATGAAAATCCCTTCACCTTTTCGGAAAGACTAAAAGAGGCCCTTCAAAAGTTCACCAACCTGGACCTAGTGTCCTGTGAGGGACAGGTGATATTAAAGGACAAATTACTGACCCAATGTACATCAGAAATAAGTATAAAGTTACAGAAGTTGCAACAACAGGACCCCATGACCTCATTGAATGAGATGATCTAGCAACAGCCATTAATGCCTTTTACAATTGGAAGCAGGAAAGGGAGTCCAAGGCCTTTCCTTAAAAGCAAGTTATAAAAATAAATAAATAAATAAATGCCTGATCTATAGACAGGTGAAGCATTGGGCTAAAGCATGTCCAAATTGTGACAAGCCTCCTACCATGGCCTGCTTCAAATTCCATCAATCAGGACACTGGTTGGCACTTTGCCCTGGGGACCCAAGAACCCCAAAGTCAAGTGCTAAGCCATCCCTTGTGATGGCCCAGTGAGAATGAAGCAGCCCACTCCAGCCAGCCCTCCTGTCACAGATAACTTTTGCAGAATTGGAACCAAGGGTGCAACTGGATGTGGCAGGTGGGTCTGAGAATTTTCTGATCAACACAGGGACTGCCTACTCTGTCCTGACCTATTCTGGAGGCTTCTTCCCCAAATCCATACGATTTTGGTTGTCATAGGAAGAAGAGTTACTAAAAGATACACCCAGGCACTTCTATATTTCTGGGGTGAACAGAAATTCTCCCACCAGTTTCTGGTAGTTCCTGAGTGTCCCACACCATTGTTGGGAAGAGACATACTCTCCAAGCTGAGGAACACTTGTCATGGGAGGCATCTCAATACCCAAGGCTTTACAACTTCTGATGACAGCAGAGAAGACTCACTATCCCTCCAACAGGGAAAGCCCAAGAACCCTGGGAAAATTAAATTGACCCCCAAGTTTGGGACCACGGGGTCCCTGGGCAAGAACACCAAGCAAAGCCCATCATTATAGCCCTCAGAAACCCCACTCAGTTCCTCAGGTGGGAATGATATCCAGTAAAAAAAGGAAGCCAGGGTGGGACTACAACTACTGATATATAAATTCCGTTCCTGCAGACTATTAATTCCCACTAATGCAACATGGGATACCACAATTTTTCCTGTAAAGAAAAAGGGTGGAACATGGAATATGGTCCAGGACATAAGAGTCATAAATGATGTCGTGGTCTCACTGCACACAATGATCCTCAATCCATCTTTGGCAAGATCCCACCTGTTGCAAGGTTGTTTACTGTCCTAGATCTTAAAGATGCATTATTTTGCATATCACTGGCCAGAGAATCACAGTTTCCTTTTACCTTTTAGTGGTAGGCCCCAGGAGAAAAATATCAAGTAACTTGGATGGTATTACCCCAAGTGTTGAGATAGTTCCCAACTGTAGGGTTTCCCTGGTGGTTCAGACAGTAGAGAATCCGTTTGCAATGCAGAAGACATGGGTTAAATACGTGGGTTGGGAAGATCTCCTGTAGATGGGAACAGCTACCCACTCCAGTATTCTTGCCTGGAGAATTCCATGGACAGAGGAACCTGGCATGCTACAGCCAGTGGGGTTTGCAAAAAGTTGGACACGAATGAGCAACTTTTACTTTTTAGCCAAGACCTTCTAGATCTAGAGTTGGGACTGGGAAGAAAAATAATATAGTATGTAGATATGTATTACTTTGCTCAGCTGATAAATAATGGGCTCACTAATACATGGTCCAGCTTCTAAACTTCCTGGTGGAACAAGGATATAAGGTCTCCTGTATCAAGGCACATTTAGTCTACCCAGAAGCAGTTTACTAAGGATACAAATTGCCCATGGACAAGAAGTATTTACTCAGATCAAGCACAGGGAATACTCCAAATACCCAGTCCTATGACCCATAAACAACTATGAACCTTTTTAGGCCTGAGTATTGCAGAATTTGGATACCCAGTTACTGTACTATATATAGCACAGCCCCTCTATGAGAGCCTAAAGTGACAAGAGGACACTATCCCATTGACATGGGGATCACCCTAGAAAAAAGAAATATCCACCTTAAAAGGGATTGATTAGGGCTCCTGCACTACTACCAGACCAAGAAAAGTCATTTCAACTGTATAGTCATGAAAGGGAAGGAATGATCTTGGGAGCCCTAACTCAGAGGTTGCAGTCCAAACACTAGCCAGTGGGACACTTATCTAAAAAACTTGACCCAATAGCTTAGGGGTGGGCTTCTTGGCTTTGAAATACAGCTGCCATTGCATATTAGAGGGTTCCCTCAAGCTCTCACTGGGGGAAATCTAACCTCATTAACTAATCATTGGGGAAATCAACTCTTCAATGGAAAAGGTCATTTGTGGATGTCAGACCAGAGGATCCTCAGATATCAGGTAATGCTACTGGAAAACCTGGGATTGACCATAGTCTCCTGCAGGACACTCAATTCCACTACTCTCTTACCCTTACCAGAAGAGTCTCTCCCCTTCCACTCTTGTCTAGAGACCATAGACCATTGGACAAAGCCCTAAGAGGGATTATCAGTAGATCTTCTGATCAACCCTGAAGAGTTTGGTACACTGATGGGAGCAACTTGTCTTAGGTGGAAAAAGGAGAGCAGGATATGCTGTAGTTTCCAATCAAGAGACCATAGAGGCTAAACCTTTGCCACCAGAGACTTTAGCCCAATTGGCTGAGGTTATAGCTCTGACCTGAGGTTTAGAGCTGGGAAAAGGGAAAAGAGTAGCTATTCATACTGACTCCAACTATGCCTGCTTGCTGCCATTTGGAAAAAGAGAGGCCTCTTGACCACCCAAGGGTGCCCAATGAAGTATGGTGACCAAATCATCAGGCTCTTGGGAGCAGCCCATTTGCCTGTCAAGGTTTCAGTCCCACTGCAGGGGACATCAAAAAGGAAGTACAGAAGTGGCACAAGGGAACCAGGCTGCTAATCAGGCAGCTAAGAGAGCAGTACTACAGAGTAATGACCTAATAGGGGTTAGCACCCTAGTTTCACAGTCTACCCTGCCAGAAACTCCTTCATATATCGAAGATGAGACTCTCAAGACTAAAGCCTCAACTTAGAGCTTTCAACAAGATCAAAAGGAGGGAGATTTCATTCTTCCCAGGTACCTCCAATGGAAACCGGTTAACTCCCTACATGCCACCACTCATCTAGGGGACAAAGCTCGCCAAAGATAACTGGAAAGATATATTGGAGGAATGGGCCTCCAAACAACCATATGGCAAGTGGTTTTCTCATCTCTCACTGCCAACTAAATAACTCCCAATGAGTTTGAAAGTCAGTAGACCCAGTATGTCCAACAGCAAGGAATATACCCAGGGGAAGATTGGCGGATACACTTTACCCAAATGCAGGCCTCTCAAGGATATAATTATCTACTGGTCATTTCAGATGCCTTCACAGGGTAGACTGAAGGCTTTCCTATTTGGGCTGAAGAAGTAGTTAAAAAAAAAAAAAAAAAAGCTGCTTCATAAAATTATTCCAAGGTTTGATCTGCCCTGGTGGCTCATATGGTAAGGTCAACCTGCAATGCAGGAGACCTGGTTTAGATCCCTGGGTTAGGAAGATCCCCTGGAGAAGGAAATGGCAACCCACTCCAGTATTCTTGTCTGGTAAATCTCATGGACAGAGGAGACTGAAGAGCGACAGTCCATGGGGTTGCGTGACTGAGGGACTAGCACTTTCACTTTCACTTTGTCTGTCCAGGTCACCTCAAAGTGACAATAGGACCTCATTTACTTCTAAAGTCACCCAAAGGTTTCAAAAGCATTGGGCATTATCTATTACCTCCACTGCACATGGAGGCTTCAATCCTCAGGAAAAGTATAAAAAGCCAGCAAATTCTTAAGATCAGCAATAAAAAAGATAACCCAGGAGACCTCCTTCAGTTTGGAGGAGGCTTTGCCAATAGCCCATCTTTGCACTCACATGGCTCCTAAAGAACAGGTAAGTCTTAGCCCCTATGAGGTGCTATATGAGAGACCATTTATGTTAATGACCTCCTTTTAGATCCAGAAACTCAGGCTCTCTGATCTTACACTATGGTGGTTGGACAATTCCATCAAGAAATGCACTTGTGGCATGTCAACCAGCAGCCAAAAGACCGAGGAACTACCACTATATACCCCAGGGACCCAATTCCTAATCAAGGTGTGGAAAGATGGGCCCCTGAAGGCTCAATTCCAGCCCACATGAAAGAACCCATGACCTGTAAAACTTTCTACACCTACAGCAGTCTAAGTACCAAGGCACGACTCCTCTGTACACAACTCTTGAGTCAAGCCATGGAAGGGAAAAGGAGAAGACCCCCAGTACACCTGTGAGCTCCTGAGAGAACTTCAATACCTATATAAAACTATGGATAAATGTCATTCTGATGAACATCCAGGGAATTGAACTTCTCAGAATAAGCATACTGCTCTGTCTATATTTCATTACTATCTCTCTCTTGGTTTGCCTATCCCAAGGAAACCTCAACTCTACTATTCCCAAAGAACTGGGCCTCCTATCTCTTGAGGGGGGAAATGTTAGCCTGTTAGAGTAGGGAGAAAGGGGTCCAAAATGGGCAATTAGAGGAAGTGGCATTTAGAAGACCATGCACATGAAAGGTGGGAAGAAGAAGAGGAGGAGGAGGAGGAGAAGAAGAAGAAACTGCACACCTGAGTGAAGACTTCCAGCAGGAGAACGAGCCCAACACACCCTCTTCTATGATTGGTCTTAGACATATGCCCTATTTGCATCTCCTTCCCTGATTGGTCTTAGGCATAACATACAGGGTGTTATTTGCACAGGACACAGCCAATCAGGCCCCAGGGACCACTCAGGGGTGGGAACAAGGGATATACAAGAGGGAAGTTAAAATGGAACAGGGCCAATCCTGCCAGGGTTGGTCTGCTCTCATGTCTTGAGGGTGTTTGCTATTGCCTACTGCTTTCCCAAATAAATCCTGCCTGCTTGAGCTCTGCTGGTCTGTCATTTAAATTCTTTACTATGATGAGACAAGAACCAAGGAAGAACTGACCCAACACTAGTTTTAATTAAGTATTGATATCTGAGTTATGTTAAACTATTATACAATGTATGTTGCTGCAATTGTATCTTTAAATTTAATATTTTTTAGTTTGGAAGTTTTGTCTTTTTATCAAAATAGATTCTTAGTCAGATGAAAAACCAGGTTAATTAAACTAGAAATTGTTACTACACTTAGTTGGTTGCTATTACAAAAGTTCACTTCTTATGGTGACTTTTTTTTTTAATTGGAGGATAATTGCTTTACAATATCGTGGTAGTTTCTGCCATATATCAACATGAATCAACCATACGTAACATATGACCCCTCTCTCTTGAACCTCCTTTCCACTTCCCACTCCATTCCACCCCTCTAGATTGTTACAGAACACCAATTTGGACTCCTGCATCATATAGAAAATTCCCATTGGTTATCTATTTTACATATGATAATGTATGTCTTTCAATGGGCACCTTATCTTTGACAAAGGAGGCAAGAATATACAATGGAAAAAAGACAGTCTTTAATAAGTGGTGCTGGGAAAACTTAACAGCTCCATGTAAAAGAATGAAATTAAAACTTCTCCTAACACCACATACAAAAATAAATTCAAACTGGATTAAAGACTTAAAAGTAAGTCCAGAAACTAAAAAAAAAACACAAACAAACAAACAAAAAAAAGAACACTCCTGGGGGAAAGCACAGGCAGCACAGTCCCTGATGTAAATTATGGCAAGATCTTCTATGACCCATATCCTCGAATGATGGAAATAAAAACAAAAATAAACAAACACGGCCTAATTAAAGTTAAAATTTTTGCACAGTAAAGGACACTATAAACAAGGTAAAAGGATAACCATCAGAATGGGAGAAAATAATAGCAAATGAAACAACTGACAAAAGGTCGATCTCCAAAATATACAAGCAGCTCATGGAGCTCAAGACCAGAAAAACAGACATTTCAATCAAAAAGTAGGTAGACCACTCAATAGACATTTCTCTAATGTCTTCTCCTTCCAAAGAAGATATACAGATGGCTAATAAACACATGGAAAGATGCTCAGCATTGCTCATTATTCAGTTCAGTTGCCCAGTAGTATCTGCCTCTTTGTGATACCATGGACTGCAGGATACCAAACTTCCCTGTCTGTCACCAGCTCCTGGTGCTCTCTCAAACTCACGTCCATCAAGTCAGTGATGCCCTCCAACCATCCCATCCTCTTCATCCCCTTCTCCTCCTGCCATCAATCTTTCCCAGCATCAGGGTCTTTTCCAAAGAGTCACTTCTTTGCAACAGGGGGCCAAAGTATTGGAGCTTCAGCTTCAGCATCAGTCCTTCCAATGAATATTCGGGACTGATTTCCTTTAGGACTGACTGGTTTGATCTCCCTGCATTCCAAGGGGCTCTCAAGAGTCTTCTCCAATACCCCCAGTTCAAAAGCATCAATTCTTTGGTGCTCAGCTGTCTTTATTTTGCTCATTATTAGAGAAATGCAAATCAAAACTACAATGAGGTATTACCTCACACTTGTCAGAATGACCATCATCAAAAAATCTACAAACAACCAATCCTGGAGTAGGTATGGAGAAAAGGGAACCCTCTTGCTTTGCTGGTGGGTATGAAATTCACCTTTTAAAACTAATGAAGAGAAACATATAAACAAAAACAAAAAATGAATATTTAACTCCATCTTCAGTGTTCCAAATATAAACACAATTATCTTTCTTACTACAGATTCTCACTTTTAGGTTCTGAGTTTTTTGTTTACCAATGCAGTTCTTTACTTTGTGGCTTTCAGTCAACAGCTCATTATTAGATAATAAGCCAACTTAAAAGGAGGGGTATGTGATGATAACTATAGTTCCCCCTTAAAATGTGCAATTATGCTGTTGTGAAGGATCATTCATAGCAGGATGCTGAACTCAAGGAGCACTTAGAATGCAGAATGAGTCAGATTGAAATGGATTTCTCTTCTTCAATGTTGACAAAAACTTGTCATGAAAAATCAAGTGACAGTATTGACCAACATGGATTCTATACTAGGAATCAACATTATAAAACAATGACACAATGCACATAAAAAAAAAAAAACACTGAAAGTAAACCTTTATGCAGCTCAGTGACCTTCAACCAGTGATAAACATTTTGTGGTACAGTGCATTTTTGATGATTTTGAAGATACCAAGAAATAAATATAGAATTTATTTCTAGTCATATTAAAATAAATGTCCAATAAACTATATGTGGACATAATTAAAATTTATTCTTATGTCCACCTCCAAAATCTTATGATTCATATCATCATACTGTATTGATAAGACCTGTGGTGGATTCATTTTGATATTTGGCAAAACTAATACAATTATGTAAAGTTTAAAAATAAAATAAAATTTAAAAAAACAATAATAAGAAGGATCAAAAACAATCAAAAACAAGGATAATTCATATCCTCTCATTTAACACTGAACTCCACTCAATCATGTGAACAGGGACAATGACAGTGAGAAGAGCATGTGAAAAGCAAGATCATTGCTCTCTATAAACAGATGGATAATATTTACTCACTTAATTGCACATTAGTCACAAGCAAGGTCTGATTAATCCAATGATACATATGAGATGACCCTTGCTTTTCAGGGTAAGAAACATATAAGAATGTGACACAGTCACACACTTACATGTAACATAAGGGTACTAGCAACTGTAAGACCCATCCATGTTTAATGTGCCACTAAAAAAAAAAAAAAATGCTTCAATTGGACCTCAAAACATTGCTTTCTTCTTCCTTAGAATTTTTATTTTATATTATTGACATAGCTCTTTTAGATTTATTTAGATAGATTTGTGCAAATGCAAACATTTCAATATCAACAAAATAAATTGTTTCAAGTATTTCAATTTTTTCACATTCAGAGATGAATTTTCTGAATCACTTTCAATTCAGAATCATTGATATTTGTTTCTTCCCCGTAAGTATCAGCTAGCTTTTGCTGAATAACAAACTGCCTAAAACTCAAAGGCATACAACAATAAACTTCTGCTGAGTTCAGCAAATATGAAGCTAGCTGGGTGCTGGGTACAGGGTTTGTGTGATTTTAGGTAGATTTACTTAGACATCTGAGGCCAGTTGACTTTGGGCATGTGTGTCATCTTCACATGTGTCTCATCTTCCAGCAGGCTACTCTCAGAATGTTCTCACATTGATGGCTAATACTCCTTGTCAAGCCTCTGTTTCCATCATGTACATTAATTCTCTACTGGTCAAAATAAGAGCCCAGTGCCTAAGTGTCAGTTAGGCCAATGCCACCACCATGGAAAGACACTGTAGAGTGACACTGCAGAGGGAGCTCATGTTGAGAAGTTTGAGACCTGAAATCATCCGTGTGTCCATCCCACCACCTGGGTGTTTTCAGTGCCTCCAGGAATGTTTGATGAGTCAGCTTTTCTGGGAAAAAAAAAAACAGCTTTGATATTGTCCCAGGGCTTTATTCCAAACACACATTCTGTAAGTTTTAAAGCCCATGGATAATGACAACTATTTCATGACTGCTGTTTGCATTTTCATGATTAGAAATGTGGAAGAGTGAATATACATGTTAAAACAATGAAATATGGTGATATAATATTCCCTAAATAATATTCCATGTGGGAAAACTCTTTTATTATATAGTCCTGGGAAAATATTGTTTCCCTTGAAGAATTATTTTCTCCTTTTTGACTAGAAGAATTATACCATATATATTAGTGGAAACTCGGTTCCATATTTGGTCCAGAGAGAGTAACATCATTAACACTTCTGGCTCTCACACTTGCTCTTTTAGCTTCCTGGTATTGATTTCTTAGTTTTTTTAGAAGTTACATCTTAGGACTGTTGTGATGACTAAGTTTGGTAACAGAGTTCTGAAGCACTTGTAGCAATGCCTGAAAAACACTAAGCACTCAGTAGAAGTTATATCTCATTATTACTATTTGTTTTATTTTTATTCCTTTTATAAACTGCCTCAAATATATTATGAAAAAATGAGTTCAACAAATATAAAGTTATGAAAAGCGTTTATAAAAGCAGCATAGATTTCAAAAGATGTAGCACAGCTTTAGGACAATATTTACACAAACAAAAAGGAAGAAAGTGGCAGGGGATATTTCCAGAAAATAAGCAAACAGAAAATGGCATCTAATAAGTGTTTCTTGACATGAACAAAGAACTGATCCCTCCCAATATTTTTGGATTCATATTATAACATCTCCACTTCAAACTCTTCTTTCTGGCTGAAATATCCCATTTGATCTCAGTCTTGCTAGTGTCCTGACCTCATTTTGCACTCTTCACCCACTACATTCAAGGTAAAGTATGTCACACACACTAAGCAGGTACTTTACTTTTTGGTCTTCACTGTAGCTCTTCCTCTGCCTGGAATGCTCTGTTCCTGAACCGCAGGCATTGACTCTTTATTATGAGTCATCCTGGTACCTAAAACTTCAGTGCCAAACCTTAGATAGGTCTTTCCTGAAGACCTCTGCCCTAAATAAAGTATCCTTATCACATGACCTGATTTCCATCACCGTTGTAAGAACTTATCACAATTTGATGTGCTTTCTTGTCCTTTACTTTCTTGTCTCTTATCTTTTGCTTCCACTACACTTCTAAATAGAATTTAAGTTCAGTTAAAGCAGGGACATTGTTTGTCCTATTCTGGTAAGTCTCCAGCATCTACATTCCAGAGTACTAGTGGAACATGTAAGTTCTCAATGAGTATCTGCTGAAAAATAAACTAACCTAAAGAAAACTTATAGAAAGAAAACTAACCTTATAGAAAACTATAAGACACTAATGAAAGAAATCAAAGATGATACAAACAGATGTGTCACATGATGTGTCACACATCACAAATTCAATGTTCTAGGATTGGAAGTATCAGTATTATAAAAATGACTATACTAACAAAAGCAATCTGTAGATTTAATGCAATCCTGATCAAACTACTAATGGCATTTTTCACAGAACCAGAACAAATAATTTTACAATTTTTATGGAAATACAAAACACCCTGAATAGCCAAAGCAATCTTGAGAAAGAAGAATGGAGCTGGATGAATTAACCTTCCTGACTTCAGACTATACTAAAAAGCTACAATCATCAAGACATTAGGTATTGGCACAAACATAGAAATATAGACCAAGGTAACAAGACAGAAAACCCAGAGATAAATATATGCAACTATGGGCACTTTATCTTTGACAAAGGAGGCAAAAATATGCATTGGAGAAAAGACAGTCTCTTCCAAAAAATGGTGCTGGGAAAATTAGGCAGCAATGTGCAAAAGAGTGAAATTAGAATACTTTCTAAGATCATAAACAAAAATAAACTAAAGATGGGTTAAAAACCTAAATGTAAGACCAGAAACTATAAAACTCTTAAAGGTAAACATAGGCAGAACACTCCTTACATAAACTACAGCAAGATCCTCTACCCACCTCCTTGAGTAATGGAAATAAAAACAAAACTAAACAAATGGGACCTAATGAAACTTAAAAGATTTTACACAACGAAGGAAACTATAAACAAGGTGAAAAAAGAAAATCCTCAGAATGGGAGAAAATAATAGTGAATGAAAGACCTGACAAAGGACTAGTCTCCAAAATATACAAGCAACTCATGAAGCTCAAGACCAGAAAAACAAACAACCCAATCAAAGGGATGTCAAAAGACAGAAATTTCTCCAAAGAAGACATACAGGTGGCCAATAGACATTTGTTAATAGACGGATGAAAAGATGCTCAACATCACCCATTATTAGAGAAATGCAAATCAAAACCATATGAGGTATTATCTCACACTAGTCAGAATGGCCATCATCAAAAAGTCTACGAACAATAAATGCTGGAGAAAGTGTGGAGAAAGGTAACCTTCTTTCACTGTTGGTGTGAATGCAAATTGATATAGCCACTATTGAAAATAGTACGGAGATTACTTCAAAACTTAGGAACAAAATTACAATATGGCCTAGCAATCTCACTACTGAGCATATCAGATCAGATCAGATCAGTCGCTCAGTCGTGTCCAACTCTTTGCAACCCCATGAATTGCAGCACGCCAGGCCTCCCTGTCCATCACAAACTGCCGGAGTTCACTCAGACTCACGCCCATCGAGTCAGTGATGCCATCCAGCCATCTCATCCTCTGTCGTCCCCTTCTCCTCTTGCCCCCAATCCCTCCCAGCATCAGAGTCTTTTCCAATGAGTCAACTCTTCGCATGAGGTGGCCAAAGTACTGGAGTTTCAGCTTTAGCATCATTCCTTCCAAAGAAATCCCAGGGCTGATCTCCTTCAGAATGGACTGAGCATATACCTTGAAGAAATCGTAATTTAAAAAAAATTATATATATATATATATATATATATATATATATATATATATATATATAAAACACCCAATGGTCATTGCAGCACTACTTACAATAGCTAGGGCATGGGGCAACATAGATGTCCATCAACAGATGAATAGATAAAGAAGTTATGGTACATACACACAATGGAATATTACTCAGCTATAAAAATAAATGCATTTGATTCAGTTTTAATGAGGTAGATGAACCTAGAGCCTATTATACAGAGTGAAGGAAGTCAGAAAGAGAAAGGCACATATTGCATATTCACACACACACACACACACACACACACATATAGAATCTAGAAAGATGATACTGATGAAACTCTACATTGCAGCAATGAAGATGCAGACATAGAAGACAGACTTTGGATACAGTGGCGGAGGGAGAAGGTGGGATGATTTGAGAAAGTAGTGTTGAAATACATGCATTACCATATGTAAAATAGCTATAGCCAGTGAGAATTTGTGGTATGACACAGAGAATCCAAATCTGTGTTCTGTGACAACCTAGAGGGGTGGGATGGAGAGGGAGATGCAAGGGAGGTTTTAAGAGGAAGAGGACTTTTATACATATTTATAAGTTTCTCTGATGAGACTGATTTCCTAAGTGTAATCAAGCAAACTGCTGAAAATAGACATTTTTTGGGAAAAAAAAAAGATTTGTCTACTAATAATTTGACTGAGTAACCTAGGAAATGACTAAGCATTTATCCTTCTTATATGTAAGGATTGCTTTCTTTAGGAGAAAAATGCATAAACGTATAAATATGGGTACAATTTTTAAAGGGAAAGAGGTAGTTGCACGGATTTTATATACATGTTGCTGCCGCTGCTGCTGCTGCTGCTGTCACTTCAGTCGTGTCCGACTCTGTGTGACCTCATAGACAGAAGCCCACCAGGCTCCCCTGTCCCTGGAATTCCCCAGGCAAGAACACTGGAGTGGGTTGCCATTTCTTTCTACAATGCATGAAAGTGAAAAGTGAAAGTGAAGTCGCTCAGTCGTGTCTGACTCTTAGTGATCCCATGGACTGCAGCCTACCAGGCTCTTCCACCCATGGGATTTTCCAGGCAAGAGTACTGGAGTGGGTTGCCATTGCTTTCTCCTTATATAAACGTGTTTGTGTGTGTGTGTGTGTGTGTGTGTGTACACAGTGTGTGTGTATGTATATATATACACTAACACATATGATTCATGTTAATGTATGGCAGAGACCAGCAAAATGTTGTAAAGTACTCATGCTGTAATTAAAAATAATATTTAAAAAAAGAAATGAATGGATAGTGCTATGGAAGAAGTGTCCCAAAACGATGCATTTAGTATAATTTAAAATCAGAGGAAAGATTATTTATGTTATTATTTTTTCATAGTACACATATTTTCATAAAAATGTGTATACTCCTACTCTTTACTAGTTGGTGACCATGGCTAACTTTCTTAACTTTTCTAAGGCTCAATTTTCACATCATGTAGAATGGTTATCTTTCACACAGGGTTCTGAGGGCTAAACTGGATCATGCACACACATAGCATAGTCCCTGACACAGAAAGAGCAAATGATAGACATTAGTTACTATTACCTTATTTAAGGAATAGATTTAAAGATTAGTGTGATAAAGTTGTTCTGCAAAAAATAATATATTAGTATAGTTTAGAAGGAGTTTATTTAAAGATTACAGTGAAACATTTGATGAATATTAATGAACTAAAACAGAAAACAGATCTGTGTAGATATAGAGATAACTGAAGAAGGAAGTTGTGATAATAGGGTATAAGAATGGTGTTTAGAATGGGAGAACAAGTTGACAGCTACCAAAGAAGCAAAGGAATGAAAAATTGGGGGTCAAAATGTGTTTCTCAAAAATTGATTGCTTCCATTTAAAGATATATTGGTTAGCTTTCAACTCAAAGTTGATATTTAAATAATCTGGACAATGCAGATTAAAACATGCATTTCATAACAGAACTATTTTAAAGAGAAGCAAAAACATGATCCAAACATTCAGCAATTGAAAGTATTTTTAACAACATAGTTGTTTAGGAAGAGTTCTAATTTTGAATTTAATTAAATATAGCTACATATAGTGAATGTTAATAATATTTTCAATTAAAGGTATAATAGTATTAAGTGTTTATTTTGAGTGAAAATTACTTTCATCACATACATATCTTAATTTTAAATTATCAGTAGAACTATATATATATATATATATATATATATATATAGATAAATGACAGATTAGTTGGTAGATAGGTAGATAGATGGCAAATTAAAGCATCCTTATCATCAGAATTCCAGGTGATTTACTCCAAAGTTGTTCTTAATCAAGTGTTGGTGGCAACACTGGTTCTCTGGAAGGGCCATTGATCCCAATGAGAAGCAAGCGGCCAGGACTAATGCCCACCTCATTGCAGGGCTATACTGGTGACACTGGCACTGTTGTCTACCACCTAGCCCTAACCATACTCACAAGGGAATGCCAGAGCCCTTCCACAACCAACCCTCAGTTCAGAGCCCTCACCCCATCTCTGTGGGACAGCCAGCTCCTGCCCACATCTGCCCCCATGCTGACTTCAGGTTGGAGGAACTGACTCACAGCTTCAAGGGAGTCCATAAAATGTAAGTTGGCTTTTCGGCCTCCAGATAAGAGGGATTTGAAAAGGGTATAGAGTGAGTAAACATACTGTCTGTCATATTGTCCCCAACCACATCTTAAAAGAAATCTTAACATTAACAACAGGATGCCAAACTCCTGTTTGCTTTTATTTAAAAATGACACAACATCTGAGGCTCCTCTAGTAAAATCGGTATTCCTCTTTCCTCACCAAAATATTTCTGAGAGATTCAAGAGACACGTTATGATTCTAACCAACGTTCAAAATTCAAAGTCGCTACCCAAGAAACTGCTTTGAGTCATGTTTACCCCAACTCTGATGGCAAGGGCCACGTGTCCTGCCCTGGCTACTTCCAATGTCCAAACTCCTGAGAATTATAACATTACAATCACAACATGACTTTTATTATGAAGTGACCCTCAGGTAGAGGTTTCTCAAACGTTATCTTCTCTGTACCCTATAATAACTCAGTCTGGTGGATAGTACCTTCCCACAGCATCACCAAACCCCCATTTCTATGAGCAAAAAGTACTAAGATGCCACCAAAGCTCACCAATGTGGCAAGTGGCAGAGCAAAATCTCAAAATCAGGAACACCCTAGGGAAGTGACAGGCAACCATCAAGAGAAGGAAGAAAGGACCCCATCGTTGGCCCACTTCCCAGATCACAGAGCTGCCACAATGGTTCAGAGCTGCACTACAGACTTTTGATGGAAAGATTTGGTAAAATAAGTGGATTGTTCCAGTGAGATATAAATGACACTGATGATTAATATTAAGAAAATACTGGTAAAATGAGATTAAATGCATGGTGTGTGTACTAATTACAAATGTACTGTAATAAATAAATATTACTTATTTCTCTATATAAATTTTAGGTGGTATCTTTACTCTAAATGAATACACTATTTCCATTCTTTCCCCATTTATTTGCCATGAAATGATGGGACCAGATGCCATGATATTAGTTTTCTGAAAGTTGAGTTTTAAGCCAAAGATTTCACTCCCCTCTTTCACTTTCATCAAGAGGTTCTTCAGTTCTTCTTCACTTTCTGCCATAAGGGTGGTGTCATTTGCATATCTGAGGTTATTGATATTTCCCCTGGCAATCTTGATTCCAGCTTGTGTTTCATCCAGGCCGGCATTTCACATGATATATTCTGCATATAAGTTAAATAAGAAGGGTTAAAATATACAATCTTGACATACTCCTTCCCTGATTTGGAACCAGTCTGTTGTTCCACGCCCAGTTCTAACAGTTGCTTCTTGACCTGCATACAGATTTCTTAGGAGGCAGGTAATGTGGTCTGGTATTCCCATCTCTTTTTTTTTTTTTCAGTTTGATTATATATATATTTTTAATTTTATTTTATTTTTAAACTTTACAATATTGTATTAGTTTTGCCCAACATCGAAATGAATCCGCCACAGGTATACCCGTGCTCCCCATCCTGAACCCTCCTCCCTCCTCCCTCCCCATACCCTCCCTCTAGGCCGTCCCAGTGCACCAGCCCCAAGCATCCAGCATCGTGCATCAAATCTGGACTGGTGACTCGTCTCATACATGATATTACATATGTTTCAAATTTTCAGAATTTGTTGTGATTCACACAGTCAAAGGCTTTGGTGTAGTCAATAAAGCAGAAGTATATGTTTTTCTGGAACTCACTTGTTTTTTGATAATCCAACTATTTTGATCTCTGGTTCCTCTGCCTTTTCTAAATACAGCTTGAACATCTGGAAGTTCATGGTTCATGTACTGTTGAAGCCTGGCTTGGAGAATTTTGAGCATTACTTTACTAACATGTGAGATGAGCACAATTGTTCAGTAGTTTGATCATTTTTTGGCATTGCCTTTCTTTGGGATTGGAATGAAAACTGACCTTTTCCCGGCCAGTGGCCACTGCTGAGTTTTCCAAGGTGCTGGCATATTGAGTTCAGCCCTTTCACAGCATCATCTTTTAGGATTTGAAAAAGCTCAGCTGGAATTCCATCACCTCCACTAGCTTTGTTCATAGTGAAGCTTCCTAAGGCCCGCTTGACTTTGCTCTCCAGGATGTCTGGCTCTAGGTGAGTGATTGCACCATTGTGGTTATTTGGATCATGATCATTTTTGTACAGCTCTTCTGAGTACTCTTGCCACCTCTTCTTAATATGTTCGACTTCTGTTAGGTCCATAATATTTCTTTCCTTTATTGTGCCCATTTTTGCATGAAATGTTCCCTTGGTGTCTCCAATTTTCTTGAAGAGATCTTTATTCTTTCCCATTCTATTGTTTACCTCTATTTCTTTACATTAATCACTGAGGAAGGTTTTATCACTCCTTGCAATTCTTTGAAACTCTGCATTCAAATTGGTATATCTTTCCTTTTCTCCTTTACCATTCACTTCTCTTCTTTTCTCAGCTATTTGTAAGACCTCCTCAGACAACCATTTTGCCTTTTTTGCATTTCTTTTTCTTGGGGATGATCTTGATCCCTGACTTCTGTACAATATCATGAACCTCTGTCCATAGTTTCTCAGGCACTCTGTCTATCAGATCTAATACCTTGAATCTATTTGTCACTTTCACTTTATAATCTTAAGGAATTTGATTTATTTCATGCCTGAATGGCATATTGGTTTTCCCTACTTTCTTCAATTTATGTCTGAATTTGGCAATAAGGAGTCCATGATCTGAACACCCTGCATCATTTTGGCTGACTGTATAGAGCTTCCACATCTTCAGCTGCAAAGTAGATAATTAATCTTACTTTGGTATTGCTCATCTTGTGATGTCCATGTGTAGAGTCATCTCTTGTGTTGTTGGAAAAGGGTGTTTACTATGATCAGTGCGTTATCTTGGCAAAACTCTGTTAGCCTTTGCCCTGCCTCATTTTGTACTCCGAGGCCAAACTTGCCTGTTACTTCAGGTATCTCTTGACTTCCCACTTTTGCATTCCAGTCCCCTATAATGAAAAGAGCATCTTTTTTGGGTGTTAGTTCTAGAACGTCTTTAGGTCTGCAGAGAACCGTTCAACTTTAGCTTCTTCAGCATTACTGATCAAGGCATAGGCTTAGATTACTGTGATACTGAATGGTTCTCCTTGGAAAAGAAAAGTGATCATTTTGTCATTTTTGAGATTGTACCCAACTACTGCATTTTGGACTCTTATTTTGATTATGAGGGCTACTCCATTGCTTCTGAGGGATTCTTGCCCACAATAGTAGATATAATGGTCATCTGAGTTACATTCACCCATTGCAGTCTATTTTAGTTCACAGATTCCTAAAATGTTGATGTTCACTCTTGCCATCTCCTGTTTGACCACTTCCAATTTACCTTGATTCATGGATCTAACATCCCAGGTTCCTATGCAATATTTTTCTTTACAGCATTGGATTTTACTTCCATCACCAGTCATATCCACAACTGGGTGTTGTTTTTGCTTCGGCTCTGTCTCTTAATTCTTTCTCGAATTATTTTCCCACTGTTCTCCAGTAGCATATTGGGCCCCTATCGACCTGAGCAATTCATTTTTCAGTGCCCTATCTTTTTGCCTTTTCATTCTGTTCATGGTGTTGTCACGGCAAGAATACTGAATTGATTTGAATTTCTCTTCTCCAGTGGACTACGTTTCTTCAGAACTCTCCACCATGACCTGTCCTCCTTGGGTGCCCTACACAAAATGGCTCATAGTTTCATTGATTTAGACAAGACTGTGATCCATGTGATCATTTTGATTAGTTTTCAGCGATTGTGGTTTTCATTCTGTCTGTTGTCAGGGCTTCTCTGATAGCTCAAGGGCTTCCCCAATAGCTCAGTTATTACAGGATATGCCTATGATGCATGAGACCCTGGTAAGATCCCTGTGTGGGGATGATCTGCTGGAGAAGGGATAGGCTACCCAGTCCAGTATTTTTGGGCTTCCCTTGTGGCTCATCTGGTAAAGCATCTGCTTGCAATGCAGGAGCCTGGGTTCAATCCCTGGGTTGGGATCCCTGATTCCTCTGCCTTTTCTAAATCTAGCTCATACATCTGAAAATTCTTGGTTCACATACTGTTTAAGCCTACCTTGAAGGATTTTGAGCATTGCATTGCTAGCATGTGAAATGAGTGCAATTCTGTGGTAGTTTGAAAGTTCTTTGGCATTGCTTTTCTTTGGAACTGGAATGAAAACTGAATCTTTCCAGTCCTGTGGCCACTGCTGAGGTTTCCAAATTTGCTTGCACATTGAGTGTGGTACTTTCACAGCATCATCTTTTAGGATTTGAAATAGCTCAGCTGGAATTCCATCACCTCCTCTAGCTTTGTTCATAGCAATGTTTCCTAAGGCCCACTTGACTTTACATTCCAAGATGTCAGTCTCTAGGTGAGGGACCACGCTGGTATGGTTTTCCATGTCATTAAGACCTTTTTTTTTGTACAGTTTTTCTGTGTATTCTTGCCACCTCTTCTTAATCTGTTTTGCTTCTGTAAGGTCCTTGCTGTTGTCCTTTGTTGTGCCCATCTTTGCAAGAAACATTCCATTAGCATCTAATTTTCTTGAAGAGATCTGTAGTCTTACCTATTCTATCATTGTCCTCTATTTCTTTGTATTGTTCACTTAAGAAAACTTTCTTATCTCTCCCTGCTACTCTTTGAAACTGCATTCAGTAGGGTATATCTTTCCCTTTCTCCTTTGCCTTTAGCTTCATATATTTTTTCAGCTATTTGTAAGGCCCCTTCAAGCAACCACTTTGCCTTCATGCATTTATTTTTCTTAGGGATGGTTTTAGTCACTACCTCATGTAAAATAGAATGAACTTTCTGTAGTTCTTCAGGAGCTCAGTCTACCAGATCTAGTCCCTTGAATCTATTTGTCACCTGCACTGTGTAATCATAAGTGATTTGATTTACTGCATGGCCTTTCCTTACTTTCTTCAATTTAAGCCTGAATTTTGCAATAGGGAGCTGATGATCTGAATCACAGTCAGGTTCAGGTCTTGTTTTTTCTGACTATGTAGAGCTTCTCCATTTCCAGCTGTAAAGAATATAATCAATCTGATTTCGTTATTGATCATCTGGTGATGTCCACGTGTAGTGTCATCTCTTGTGAGAGTGCTTGCTTAGAATCAGTGTTTGCTATGACCAGCCCATTCTCTTGGAAAAACCCTGATAGTCTTTACCTTGTTTCATTTTGTACTCCAAAGCTAAACTTGCCTTTTACTCCAGTTATCTCTTGACTTTGTACTTTTGCATTCCAGTACTCTATGATGAAAAGGACATTATTTTATTTTATTTTATTTTATTTATTTATTTGCTTGTTGTTGTTTAGGAGATCTTGTAGGTTTTTATAGAATCATTCAACTTTAGCTTCTTCAGCAGTAATGGTTGGGGCATAGACTTGGATTACTGTGATGTTGCATAGTTTGCCTTGGAAACAAATGGAGATCATTCTGTCGCTCTTAAGACTGCATCTAAACGCTGCATTTCAGACTTTTCTGTTGACTCTGAGGGCTACTCCATTCCTTCTAAGGAATTCTTGCCCACAGTAGTAGATATAATGATCATCTGGATCAAATTCATGCATTCCCATTCATTTTAGTTCACTGATTCTTAAACTGTTGATGTTCACTCTTGCCATTTCCTGTTTGACCATTTCCAATTTACCTTGATTCATGGACCTAACATTCTAGGTTCCTATGCAGTATTGCTCTTTATAGCATCAGGCTGCCATCACCAGACATATGCACATCTAGATGTCCTTTTCTCTTTGGTTCAGCCTCTTCATTCTTTCTGGAACTCTTTCTCCATTCTTCCCCTGTATCATATTGAACACCTACAGACCGGGGGCGGGGGGAGGTGTTCATATTTCAGTGTCATGTCTTTTTGCCTTTTCATACAGTTCATGCAGTTCTGATGGCAAGAATACTGAAGTGGTTTGCCACTCCCTTCTCCACTGGACCATATTTTGTCCTGCCCTGACTAGCAGAGACATGCCCTTCAGCCACCTCATGTAGCTGAATGACATGCCTGGCACTCTGGTTGTCTCACTGCTGGTCCTCATTAAGTGTATAAAACTTCACCGGCCATTGGATGTTAGTCAACGTGCTGCCCCGGGGCTGAAGCACAGGCTCTACTGGGGTCACCAGGAAGGGGTTGCATGGAAGCTGGAGCTGATGTTGGAGAATGCGCAGGAGTGGAGGGCACCCCAGCCTCTCTGCTGCCATTAGCCATGGATATATTAGGGATGCTGCTGCTAAGTCGCTTCAGTCGTGTCCGACTCTGTGCGACCCCATAGTCGGCAGCCCACCAGGCCCCGCCGTCCCTGGGATTCTCCAGGCAAGAACACTGGAGTGGGTTGCCATTTCCTCCTCCAATGCATGAAAGTGAAAAGTGAAAGTGAAGTCGCTCAGTCTTGTCCGACTCTTAGCGACCCCATGGACCGCAGCCTACCAGGCTCCTCCGTCCATGGGATTTTCCAGGCAAGAGTACTGGATTGGGGTGCCATTGCTTTCTCCCTATTAGGGATAGCAATAATGTTTATTTTCCAACATTAATATGATCAACTGGCATATAATATTGACATTTGAGGAAAAGAGGTTTTTTGATTTTATATTGTAACATAGATGAGGTATAGCACTAAACAAAACCTTCAAATAACTTTTAAGATCTGCCCAATTCATTTCACATCCTTCTATGAAACTGTTTCATAAAACATAGCAAACATTTTCTAATCAAATAAATTACCCTGTCACCTACTATAATGTCCCCTAAATTCATGAATAAGTAACATTTATAGGGAAACATAACAAGATTTAGAAATTAACTTGTAACTCCCGTGCAGTATGTCATGGAAGACAAACACTTCCCAAAATAACTATCTAAATATGTCTGTCTTCATCACATAAAAGAGTTGAATGGTTAATCTGTGTCATTAACACAGCACAAGAGAGAGAAAAAAAAATCAAACCTCTATGCAGCAAAAATAAAACAGGAGTATGGCATATTAACAGACTTGTGAATTTTCATAATAAATCAACCTCCAGGATTTTCCCTACTAAAGCAACCATATGAGATGTTAAATTAATAGATTATAATGACATGGATAAAATTCTATTCATGTTATACATAGACTTTGCATTTTATTTATTTTTAAGTGAAAGTACTTTTAGTAAGAACATTCTTTGAATGAGAGAGGAATGCAGACATTATATTCTGAAATAAGTCATCCACTTTCCATTAGAGAAAAGATGTCTTAGAGTTTCAAGAAAAAAAAAAAAAACAAAAACATAAACACTGGACTTAATGACTACAGTTTAATTTTACAGTGGAGCAGTGGAGGAGAAAAGACAAGGCAGGCTTTTTTTTTTTTTTTGAACAGCTACAAGAGATGCACCACTAACCTGTCAGAGCTGAGAAGTGGGAAATCTTCTCCAATAGCAGATGGGCAGAAGAAGACCAGCCTTTCATTCTCACCACTCTGCTGCACCAGCAATAAAATAAGGATCTTGCAGCATGTGTTCAAAGCCTGATGTAATTCTTCAGTGAGTATCCCCTTAGACCAATATAATTTTCTAAAGTACCAACCCTAGAATGTGCAGTTCTTCAGAGAAATTTAAATGTTCTCAGTGATCAAGTTTTGAAAATGCCACTGCTAATTACATGGAAGTATTATACACTTCATGAATCAGTTTGGTAGAACTATTTAAATTGATGCAGATGGCTTCATTTATCTAACAAATCAGCATCTCCATTTTGCTTCTGAACTTTGGAATCTTAATTGAGGTCATTGATGCAAAAATATTCTCTAAAATCTTAATTTTATTTTATTTTTACATTTAATTAATTTATTTAATTGGAGGCTAATTACTTTACAATATTGTATTTAAAACATTAATTTTAAAATGATTACTTCTAGAATAAAAATTACATAGCTAATAAAAAATTCTTACATAGAAATTAATAGGAAAGTGAAATTGGAGAGTGAAAAAGTTGGCTTAAAACTCAACATTCAGAAAACGAAGATCATGGCATCCAGTCCCACCACTTCATGGGAAATAGATGGGGAAACAGTGGAAACAGTGTCAGACTTTATTTTTCTGGGCTCCAAAATCACTACAGATGGTGACTGCAGCCATGAAATTAAAAGACGCTTACTCCTTGGAAGGAAAGTTATGACCAACCTAGATAGCATATTGAAAAGCAGAGACATTACTTTGCCAACAAAGGTTTGTCTAGTCAAGGCTATGGTTTTTCCTGTGGTCATGTATGGATGTGAGAGTTGGACTGTGAAGAACGCTGAGTGCCGAAGAATTGATGCTTTTGAACTGTGGTGTTGGAGAAGACTCTTTAGAGTCCCTTGGACTGCAAGGAGATCCAACCAGTCCATTCTTTTGTGTGTGTGTGTGTGTGTGTGTGTGTGTGTGTGTGTTTTATTTATTTATTTATTTATTTTTAGGCTGTTCAGGTATGATTTATTTATTTTTATTTATTTATTTTTTAATTTCCTGACTTTTATTTTTTTTTATTTTTTTTTTTTTTTTAATTTTTATTTAATTAGTATACATGTGTTCCCCATCCTGAACCCTCCTCCCTCCTCCCTCCCCACAACATCCCTCTGGGTCGTCCCAGTGCACCAGCCCCAAGCATCCAGCATCGTGCATTGAACCTGGACTGGCATCTCGTTTCATACATGACGTTTCACATGTTTCAATGCCATTCTCCCAAATCTTCCCACCCTCTCCCTCTCCCACAGAGTCCATAAGACTGTTCTATACATCAGTGTCTCTTTTGCTGTCTCGCAACCAGT
The DNA here is from genome assembly GCF_027580195.1 of Bos mutus. Lineage (NCBI taxonomy): Eukaryota > Metazoa > Chordata > Mammalia > Artiodactyla > Bovidae > Bos > Bos mutus. The sequence goes on along the minus strand of NC_091639.1, from coordinate 49,255,921 downwards.
CCATTCTGAAGGAGATCAGCCCTGGGATTTCTTTGGAAGGAATGATGCTAAAGCTGAAACTCCAGTACTTTGGCTACCTCATGCGAAGAGTTGACTCATTGGAAAAGACTCTGATGCTGGGAGGGATTGGCGGCAGGAGAAGAAGGGGACGACAGAGGATGAGATGGCTGGATGGCATCACCGACTCGATGGACGTGAGTCTCAGTGAACTCCGGGAGTTGGTGATGGACAGGGAGGCCTGGCATGCTGTGATTCATGGGGTCACAAAGAGTCAGACACGACTGAGCGACTGATCTGATCTGATCTTATCCGAATGGCAAGTAAATCACACCAAAAAATCGGAGAGTAAATATACAACTGATGTTATTAGGAGAACTTCTTTAAAATTCTAAAAAAAAAGGTATAATCTTGTGATAAATATGCTACATTATTTCTAAAAAAGGTATAATCCTGTGATAAATATGCTACACTAATGGGAAAAATATATGAATGTCTTGTGCTTTAACTTTTGATGAATAATTTCCAAATCCTCTATTGTGAAATTATGTATTCATAGAAAAATTTACATATGGATCTTCATAACAGCCTTCAAACTATAGCTAATCTAAATTACCATGAAAAAAGAATGGATAAACAAAATGTGGTATAGCATACCACAGAAAACTCTTCAGTAATAAAAGAACAAACTCTTGATTCAGTCCTCAAAAATAAAAACATTGTTTTCAGTGAAAGAATGCAGGAGCAAGCCTATATACTGTATAAATCAGTTCATGAAATGCTAGACAAAGGATAGTTGATAGTAACAGAAAGTAGATCAGTGGTTACCAGAGACCCGGGGTGCAGTGGCGATGAAAGGAAATTTTTGGTGCGACAAAAATATTTTTTATCTTGACTGTGATAATACACGCATGACTGCATATATTTTTGTATGCTTTGAGAGGTAAATTTCCATGTATGTAAGTCACATCCTCATAGAAGTAAGGCAAAAAGGTGTAATGGCCTAACTCTGGTGGTTTAATAAAACCAATGGTTAAAGAAAATGTCTACACTAAAATGACATTTTTTTGCCTTATTATTTTGATGATAATTTGCAGCAATGTGAAATAAATTCTGCATAATGTGTGCAGTTAAATACACTGTCATTAATTTGCTACCCTATAAAATTCCACATAAATGAAGAAATGAGAACTTCCCCCTAAAAAGGAAGCTCTGGTGGCCAGGTTTGGAATTTCCCAAGGAGCCCAGAAAGCCTCTCATCTTCCCCCTGGGATGGGGTTAGAGTTGCCTAGTGGTGACCTCAGCTCTCTGTACCTGTTGTTACCAAATGGAGATGACCCACCATCCCTAGCCTGTAAGTGTGTTCTTTCCAGAACCTTTCCACCAGGATGCACACAGAATGTGATAAAGAGGAAGAAGGAGGCATCCTGGCATTTTCATAAATAAACTATATTGAAGCTACTTGGTTTTACAGAGACCAGACCCTGAGAAACAATCATGGTCAAGTCAATCTTTTATATCCTACAGGTAATGTTAAACTATTTAAAACAATTTGGATGCATTTTCTATTTATTTTGGATATAATAGTTTAATAAAATGTAATAAAATCTATTTTTTCCAATGATATGGTTCCTTGACACTAATATGCTAATTAAAGTAAGCTAAAGTAATGAAATTGGCTCTCATATTTATATTTTCTTTTTTACATCTAGTAATTAAATATTTTCTTCTAATTTTGTACCAATCTCAGGCAAATTATTGTCTCTTAGGCAATGATACGTCATGAGAAACGCTGGGCTGGAAGAAGCACAAGCTGGAATCAAGATTGCCGGGAGAAATATCAATAACCTCAGATATGCAGATGACACCACCCTTATGGCAGAAAGTGAAGAGGAACTAAAAAGCCTCCTGATGAAAGTGAAAGTAGAGAGTGAAAAAGTTGGCTTAAAGCTCAACATTCAGAAAATGAAGATCATGGCATCTGGTCCCATCACTTCATGGGAAACAGATGGGGAAACAGTGGAAACGGTGTCAGACTTTATTTGTTTTGGGCTCCAAAATCACTGCAGATGGTGACTGCAGCACGATACTGGATGTTTGGGGCTAGTGCACTGGGACCAGCCAGAGGGATGGTATCGGGAGGGAGGAGGGAGGAGGGTTCAGTATGGGGAACACATGTATACCTGTGGAGGATTCATTTTGATATTTGGCAAAACTAATACAATTATGTAAAGTTTAAAAATAAAATAAAATTTAAAAAAATTAATAAAAGACACTTACTGCTTGGAAGAAAAGTTATGACCAACTAGATAGCATATTCAAAAGCAGGGACGTTACTTTGCCAACAAAGGTCCATCCAGTCAAGGCTATGGTTTTACCAGTGGTCATGTATGGATGTGAAAGTTGGACTGTGAAGAAAGCTGAGCACCAAAGAATAGATGCTTTTGAACTGTGGTGTTGGAAAGATTCTTGAGAGTCCCTTGGACTGCAAGGAGATCCAACCAGTCCATTCTGAAGGAGATCAGCCCTGGGATTTCTTTGGAAGGAATGATGCTAAAGCTGAAACTCCAGTACTTTGGCCACCTCATGTGAAGAGTTGACTCATTGGAAAAGTCTCTGATGCTGGGAGGGATTGGGAGCAGGAGGAGAAGGGGATGACAGAGGATGAGATGGCTGGATGGCATCACCAACTCGATGCACGTGAGTCTGAGTGAACTCCGGGAGTTGGTGATGGACAGGGAGGCCTGGCGTGCTGCGATTCATGGGGTCGCAAAGAGTCATACATGATTGTGCGACTGAACTGAACTGAACTGAATGGAGGCAATGATATATCTTGGCGATAAAAACGAGTGAGTTAAACTAACATCTTTATCTTCAATGCCTACTTGAAGACTGTATGAACTGACTTACCAGTGCATGTACACCTAGGACACGGAAGCACCAGTAGACTTCTGACCAGCTGGATGGAAATAACATGGCCCCACAGTCATCATCACATTATTTATGGTTGAGCAAGTTTAATTATTATGACACACATTATTATGTTCAAGCCATAGAGTTAGCAAAAAAAAAAAAAAAAAAAGCATAGTTTTGCCTTACTCATTTTGTGAACTTCCATTAAGACTATCCTAATAAAAGCATCACATACTTTTTTTTTGGATGATTATTCCTATTGTCATTATTATTAAATAAACTGTGGATAAATTATTTTTTTTGTATATATAATTTTATTTTATTTTATGTGTTCCCCATCCTGAACCCTCCTCCCTCCTCCCTCCCCATACCATCCCTCTGGGTCGTCCCAGTGCACCAGCCCCAAGCATCCAGTATCGTGCATTGAACCTGGACTGGCATCTCGTTTCATACATGATATTTTACATGTTTCAATGCCATTCTCCCAAATCTTCCCACCCTCTCCCTCTCCCACAGAGTCCATAAGACTGTTCTATACATCAGTGTCTCTTTTGCTGTCTCATACACAGGGTTATCGTTACCATCTTTCTAAATTCCATATATATGCGTTAGTATACTGTATTGGTGTTTTTCCTTCTGGCTTACTTCACTCTGTATAATAGGCTCCAGTTTCATCCACCTCATTAGAACTGATTCAAATGTATTCTTTTTAATGGCTGAGTAATACTCCATTGTGTATATGTACCATAGCTTTCTTATCCATTCATCTGCTGATGGACATCTAGGTTGCTTCCATGTCCTGGCTATTAATCTCAACAGTATAGAATTATAATCCCGAAAATAGTAACTCAGTACAACATGGGCTACATCTATCCAGCTGATGGCTACTGTCTGTCTGTTTTTTTGTTTTTTGTTTTTTTTAAATTATTTTTCATTGGGTGAAAACTACAGCTTGTTTTGCCCACACAACAAGGCAAATCAGCCATAATTATACATATATCACTTCCCTCTTGAGCATCCTTCCGCACTCCGCATCCCACCCCTCTAGGTCATCACAGACCACCAAGCTGGGGTCCCTATGTTATATAGCAACTTCTCAGAAGCTATCTATTTTACATTTAGTAGTGTATAATGTGGAGAAGGCAATGACTCCCAACTCCAGTACTCTTGCCTGGAAAATCCCATGGATGGAGGAGACTGGTAGGCTGTAGTCCATGGGGTCGCTAAGAGTCAGACTTGACTAGGCAACTTCACTTTCACTTTTCAGTTTCATGCATTGGAGAAGGAAATGGCAACCCACTCCAGTGTTCTTGCCTGGAGAATCCCAGGGACAGGGGAGCCTGGTGGGAGGCCGTCCGTGGGGTCGCATAGAGTCGGACACGACTGAAGCAACTTAGCAACAGCAGCAGTAGCGGCAGTGTATAATGTCGATGCCATTTTCTCCATTCGTCCCATTCTCTCCTTCTTCCACTTTGTTCACAAGTTCATTTTCTATATCTGAGTTTCTACTCCTTCCCTGCAAATAGGTTCATCAATACCATTCTCCTAAATTCCATATATATACATTAATATATTAGTTTTTGTGTTTCTGATTTGCCTAATATATCATTTAAAGCTTGTGCTTCCTTACTAATTTTCTGTCTGGATGATCTGTCCATTACTCAGAGTAGGGTGTTAAAATCCCCCACTATTATTGTGTCACTGTCAATTTCCCCTTTAATAGTTGTTAGCATTTGCCTTAGGTATTGAAGTTCTCCTATTTTGGGTGCAAATATATTTATAATTGTTATATCTCCTTCTTGGATTGATCTCTTGATCATTATGTAATGGCCTTCTTTGTTTCTGGTAGCAGTCTTTACTTTAAAGTCTATGTAGTCTGATATGAGTATTACTATTCTTGCTTTCTTTTGATTTCTATTTCCATGTAATAACTTTTTCCAGTCCCTCGTTTTCAGTCTGTCTGTGTCCCTAGATCTGAAGATGGTCTCTTGTAGACTGCATATTCAGAGCTATTATTTTTATATCCATTCAGTGAATCTGTGTCTTTTCATTGGAGCATTTACCCCATTTACATTAAGGTAATTATTGATATGTATGATCCTATTATCATTTACCTTATTTTGGGAGGTCGGTTTTTGTACGCCTTTTCTTTCTCTTATGTTTTCTGTCTAGAGAAGCTCTTTTAGTATTTATTGTAAAGCGGTTTTGTCGTGCTGAATTCTCTTAGTTTAGTTCAGTTCAGTTGCTCAGTGGTGTCCAACTCTTTGCAACACCCATGAACCGCAGCATGCCAGGCCTCCCTGTCCATTACCAACTCCTGGAGTTTGTCCAAACTCATGTGCATTGAGTCGGTGATGCCACCTAACCATCTCTTCTCCTCCTGCCTTCAATCTTTCCCAATATCAGGGTCTTTTCAAATGAGTCAGCTTTTCACATCAGGCAGCCAAAGTATGGAAGTTTCAGCTTCAATATCAGTCCTCCCAATGAACACTCAGGACTGATTTCCTTTAGGATAGACTGGTTGGATCTCCTTGCAGTCCAAGGGACTCTCAAGAGTCTTCTCCAACACCACATTTCAAAAGCATCAATTCTTCAGCCCTCAGCTTTCTTTATAGTCCAACTCTCACATCCATACATGACTACTGGAAAAACCATAGCCTTGACTAGACAGACCTTTGTTAACAAAATAATGTCTCTGCTTTTTAATATGCTGTTTAGGTTGGTCATAACTTTCCTTCCAAGGAGTAAGCGCCTTTTAATTTCATGGCTGCAATCACCATCTACAGTGATTGTAGAGCCCCCCAAAATAAAGTCAGCCACTGTTTCCACTGTTTCCCCATCTACTTCCCATGAAGTGATGGGACCAGATGCAGTGATCTCAGTTTTTGGAATTATGAGCTTTAAGCCAACTTTTTCACTCTTCTCTTTCACTTTCATCAAGAGGCTCTTTAGTTCTTCTTCACTTTCTGCCATAAGGGTGGTGTTATCTGCATATCTGAGGTTATTGATATTTCTCCCTGCAATCTTGATTCTAGCTTGTGCTTCATCCAGCCCAGCTTTTGATTTACCCTTCAAATATGATGAGATCCTTGCTGGATAGAGTAACCTTGTTGTTGTTTAGTTACTAAGTCATATCTGATTTTTTGCAACTCCATGGACTCTGTTTACGGGATTTTCCAGGCGAGAATACTGAAGTGGATTGCTATTTCCTTCTCCAGGTGGTCTCCCTGATTTGGGGATTTGAACCTCGAGTTTTCTTCATTAAAATCTGTGCTGTCTTCTGCTTGCAGGCAGATTCTTTACTGCTGAGTCACTGAGGATGTCACTACAGTATCTTATCCTTTCATCACTTTAAGGATTAATATACCCTGCTACTCTCTTTTGGTTATTACCACTATTCTATCTTCCAGCTCAGTTATTCATTCTTCTGCTTCAGTTATTCTGTTCTTGGTTTCCTATAGTGTATTTTTAATCTCAGTTATTGTGTTGTTCATTTATTTATTATAAGTCCTTGTTAAATATTTCTTGTATTTTCTTGATTCATGCCTCTATTCTACTTATCTCTGTCTACATTTTATTTCCAAGATTTTCAATCATCTTTACTATCATTGCTTTGAATTCTTTTTCAGGTAAAACTGTCAGAAAGTTTTACCATGCTCCTTTATCTGCCGTATGTTTCTCTGTCTTTTTATTTTGTTTAATTTACTGTGTTTAGAAGATCATAGTTCCTCTTATTTGTGGAATCTTTCCCCCTACGAATGGGTTTATGAAGTTTTCCTGGTTGGGGGGACTTGTACCTGTGTTCTAGTGGATATAGCTGGATCTTATCTCTCTGAAGGGCAGTGCCAAGCCCAGTAGTGTGTTTTGGGGTGTCTATGGGCTTGATATGGCTTAAGGTAGCCTGTCTGTTAATTTCCAGGGTTGTGTTCCTGTTTTGCTAAAGGTTTGGTATGAGGCATCTGGCACTGGTGCTTGCTGCCCTTTGGGTGGGGCCTTGTTTAAGTGATATGATGGAGGCCTTTAGGAATGCTTCTGCAGATTAATATTCCATGGTATTGGAAGTTCTCTGTTTGTCCAAAGTTCTGGACTCATGTCTCTCACCTCTGAGGTTCAGGCCTGATCACTTACTATAGCACCAAGACTTCACAGGCCATGAAGCACCGAAGAGAAAATCCCTAGAAAGACCAATGGTGAAAGCAACACTCAACAGCCAATTACAAGGAAAGAAATTAACACACAAATAGAAAAGAAGAGAGAAAAAGGAGGGGAAAAAAAGAATAAGAATAAATATCAGAATCAGAAAAGAAGAGAGCACTCATACTAATAAACAAACCCCAAATTAAAAATGAATACTAAAAACTAGACTAGGAAAAATACAAAATCAAAAGCATGGAAAAAGCAATATAGTTATGGGAAGGGAGGTGGGAAGGGGGTACAGGATTGGGAACACGTGTACACCTGTGGTGGATTCATGTTGATGTATGGCAAAACCAATACAATATTGTAAAGTAATTATCCTCTAATTAAAATAAATAAATTTAATTTAAAAATAAAGAGTACTATAAAAATAGGAAAATGCAAAATTAACTTATCTAAAGATAAGATTTTTTTTGAAGGAAAAGGTAGGTTAAAAAGTAAGTAAAAGATTGTTTTGCCTATGTTCTCCTCTAGGAGTTTTATAGTTTCTGGTCTTACATTTAGATCTTTAATCCATTTTGAGTTTATTTTTGTGTATGGTGTTAGAAAGTGCTCTAGTTTCATTCTTTTACAAGTGGTTGACCAGATTTCCCAGCACCACTTGTTAAAGAGATTGTCTTTAATCCATTGTATATTCTTGCCTCCTTTGTCAAAGATAAGGTGTCCATATGTGCGTGGATTTATCTCTGGGATTTCTATTTTATTCAATTGATCTATATTTCTGTCTTTGTGCCAGTACCATACTGTCTTGATAACTGTGGCTTTGTAGTAGAGCCTGAAGTCAGGTAGGTTGATTCTTCCAGTTCCATTCTTCTTTCTCAAGATCGCTTTGGCTATTCGAGGTTTTTTGTATTTCCATACAAATTGTGAAATTATTTGTTCTAGCTCTGTGAAGAATACTGTTGGTAGCTTGATAGGGATTGCGTTGAATCTATAAATTGCTTTGGGTAGTATACTCATTTTCACTATATTGATTCTTCCAATCCATGAACATGGTATATTTCTCCATCTATTAGTGTCCTCTTTGATTTCTTTCACCAGTGGTTTATAGTTTTCTATATAAAGGTCTTTAGTTTCTTTAGGTAGATATATTCCTAAGTATTTTATTCTTTCCGTTGCAATGGTGAATGGAATTGTTTCCTTAATTTCTCTTTCTGTTTTCTCATTATTAGTGTATAGGAATGCAAGGGATTTCTGTGTGTTGATTTTATATCCTGCAACTGGCAAAACACTCTCTGACATACATCACAGCAGGATCCTCTATGACCCACCTCCCAGAATATTGGAAATAAAAGCAAAAATAAACAAATGGGACCTAATTAACCTTAAAAGCTTCTGCACATCAAAGGAAACTCTTAGCAAGGTGAAAAGACAGCCTTCAGAATGGGAGAAAATAATAGCAAATGAAGCAACTGACAAACAACTAATCTCAAAAATATACAAGCAACTCCTACAGCTCAACGCCAGAAAAATAAATGACCCAATCAAAAAATGGGCCAAAGAACTAAATAGACATGTCTCCAAAGAAGACATACAGGTGGCTAACAAACACATGAAAAGATGCTCAACATCACTCATTATCAGAGAAATGCAAATCAAAACCACTATGAGGTACCATTTCACACCAGTCAGAATGGCTGCGATCCAAAAGTCTACAAATAATAAATGCTGGAGAGGGTGTGGAGAAAAGGGAACCCTCTTACACTGTTGGTGGGAATGCAAACTAGTATAGCCACTATGGAGAACAGTGTGGAGATTCCTTAAAAAACTGGAAATAGAACTGCCTTATGATCCAGCAATCCCACTGCTGGGCATACACACTGAGGAAACCAGAAGGGAAAGAGACACATGTACCCCAATGTTCATCACAGCACTGTTTATAATAGCCAGGACATGGAAGCAACCTAGATGTCCATCAGCAGATGAATGGATAAGAAAGCTGTGGTACATATACACAATGGAATATTACTCAGCCATTAAAAAGAATACATTTGAATCAGTTCTAATGAGGTGGATGAAACTGGAGCCTATTATACAGAGTGAAGTAAGCCAGAAGGAAAAACATAAATACAGTATACTAACACATATATATGGAATTTAGAAAGATGGTAACAATAACCCTTTGTACGAGACAGCAAAAGAGACATTGATGTATAGAACAGTCTTATGGACTCTGTGGGAGAGGGAGAGGGTGGGAAGATTTGGGAGAATGACATTGAAACATGTAAAATATCATGTAAGAAACGAGTTGCCAGTCCAGGTTCGATGCACGATACTGGATGCTCGGGGCTAGTGCACTGGAACGACCCAGAGGGATGGTATGGGGAGGGAGGAGGGAGGAGGGTTCAGGATGGGGAACACATGTATACCTGTGGTGGATTCATTTCGATATTTGGCAAAACTAATACAATTATGTAAAGTTTAAAAATAAAATTTAAAAAAGTAAGTAGAAATTAAAAGAATAATAATAAAAAAGAACAATATTAAAACAATACAAAAGCAAGCAAAGAAAGAAAAAAATATGAGAGAGTGATAGAAGATTGTCATCGTGATTCCTTGGTTGTCCTCTCCACATAGTGATCACCAGTCAATCTGCTTACTCAGGAGGTCCTCTAATATTTCTAGGAAGTTCTCTGGACCTGCTGTCAGTGCTGTAAGGTCTGTTCAGACTCAGATCTGGGCTTACTCCAGCTTGAACTTGCTCCCAAAGTCCACAATTGACACAAGGTCCACAGTCTCAGACTACTTGTGGATATTTAATCTGTTGCACCTGTTGCTGCAAAGTGACTTTCCTTCCACTTTGCTCACACAGCCCCTGGTGCTCTGCTTTGGTTTTCGCCCCACCTCTGCTTATACCCTTCTGTGTCTATTCCCTGCCCAGAGCAAAGGGGATGAAAGTGGTGACTTATTAGGGCTCACTTGCTCAGTCAGGCTGGTGAAAGGGAGGGGTATGGCACTTTCAGTTATGGTGTTTGGGGAGGGCCTATTGTGCCCCAATGCCTGTGTGAAGCCACTATAGTCTGAGGTGGGTAATACACTCTCCTCTGGGGTTGTGGCTGCAACAAATGTGTTTTATCCCCTGCCTCCAGCACTCACCCTGGCTTTGGCAGTTCCCCAATCTGGGATTGTAAACTGCAGCTGAGTCTTGTTCTGCCTCTGGCACTCGTGCTGGCTTTAACAGTAGTTTTGGCCAGATGTATCTACCTCTGGGGTACAGCAGTTCACAGCCATTGCTCATCCCATCCATGCCATTCACACAGGCAAGTTTCTGTGTTCTGTGAGTGCAGGGAGTTAGAGGGTCCCAGCAGCAAGATCCCTTGCATCTCTGAGAGGCCCAAGCTTTTCCCTTGACCCCCTCAGTAGTGTCATACTAGCTCCATCAGAGTCTCTTTCATGGCAGGCAACCCTGATCTTCTGTCTGGGGTCCAACTCCTCAAGCCTGAGTCTCAGTATCCAGCCCCCACTCACTGCGGTGGTCATGCAAGCCACTTCTCAGCTGGGAAGTGTTGTTTGGCAATGATCTCTGTGGTGAATTCTCTGTTTTGCCTCCTGAGCATCTGCTGGTGCATTCCCCTCTGAGGTTCCAAAGCTCCCTCCATCCCCACCCATGAGGAGGTTTGAATGTGTGGAAACTCTTCCTCCTTTAGGACTCCTTCCCCAGGGTGCAAGTCCCCATCCTGAAATCTTTTGCCTCTTTTGTTTAACCTTTATCTGTTGCCCTACCTCATTCTGAAGATGAAACTCCAATAATTTGGCCACCTGATGCAAAGAGCTGACTCACTTGAAAAGACCCTGATGCCGGGAAAGACTGAGGGTGGAAGAAGAAGGGGATGACAGAGAAGATGGCTGTATAGCATCACTGACTCAGTGGACATGGGTTTGGGTGAATTTTGGCATTTGGTGATGGACAGGGAGGCCTGGCGTGCTGCGATTCATGGAGTCGCAAAGAGTCGGATGTGACTGAGCAACTGAACTGAACTGAATCTTATTCTGAGGACATTGGCTTGCCTTTTAGAAAGTCTGTTCTGTCAGTGTTCAGAAGGTGTTCTGTAGTTGTTCCACATGCAGATTTATCTTTGATGTATTTGTGGGGAAGAAGATGATCTCCCCATCTTACTCCCCCACCATCTTGAAAGTCCAATGGCTACTATCTTATTCTTTCTCATTTGTACTCCTAAATTGGAGGGTCAACTGTTGATTTAAGTAGTTTTATTTAAATAAATGTGATAACAGTGGTGGTGCTGAAGAAGGAAACATCTCTCACACATTCTAGTTATATTCAAGAAAATAGAAATGAGAGTTCCTCAGGATTCAACATGGGAGAAATTATTCTGGTTTTATATTACTTTGGCTTTTTTAAAGGTAGATAAATGAAGGCAAGAAAAATGTAAAAGACTGGGGAAAACATGAAAATGTGCTAAATGATGGAAATAAAATATTTTTCAAAATGTGTAAAACATTAAAAAGGAAGAGAAAAAGCAATACAATGAACCTACTGTTTAAAAAGAGGACACAGCATAGAGAGGCCATTATATGCTTAGAAATGTAATCATTAAGTTTTTTCGAGACATCCCAAATTCTCTTAATCAAAAGCCAAGTTAGTTTTTTTTTTTTTTTTAGCACAATAGCAATGCTAGCATTGTAGATGATTGCAATTATGTTCTTATAGGTTTGGGATGCTTCCTCTGGTATAAACCAGACAGAAGAACATGGGCACACCAATTGATAGTCTATCTCAAAACTCTGATCTCAAAAGGAAAAATAATATTTTCAAAGTTTAAACAAATGCTCCATTTGAACAAACAACTTACAAAAAATACATATCTTTGTGGATAACATTAAAAAAAATAAATGCATTTAGAAGGATTCTGGGTTATTTGTACTGTTTAGATATTAATAAAAAAATTACATGAAAGTGTTTCATTTATTGACATCTGGTAAGTTTGCTCCTGTAACTAGTTTAAGTTCTGGTGAGAGAATGTCTTGTGAATGTATCCCTGAAGCTGTACAAAACATGGTCTTGGTTGCAAAAAGTAAATGGTTCAATTAATTGTGTTCATAGCAAAATACTGTGAAATAAAATGTATATTCCATGGCAAGATAGAAATTTAAATATAAAAAATACTCTCTGCCCCTTGGTCTCCTCTCTCCCTGCGCTGTATCTGAATTAGGCATCAACTAGACCTTCCTCATTGGCAGAAATGCCTGCTTAACCATAATGAACAACAGTTTCCCAGCACCAATGAGAGATGTGAAAAGGAAAGTAAAATTTGATAAAGATATATTTATATGTGCATGCTCAGTTGCTCAGGCTTCCCTAGTGGTTCAGGGTAAAGAATCCACCTGCAATGCTGGAGTCACAGGAGACACAGGTTCAATCCCCGGGTCAGGAAGATCCCCTGGAGGAGGGCACAGGCAACCCATTCCAGTATTATTACCTGGAGAATCCCATGGGCAGAGGAGCCTGGTGGGCTACAGTCAACAGGGTCAAAAAGAGTGACCAAAGTGCCTGAACACACACACACTGTCCATGGGATTTTCCAGGCAAAAACACTGAAACGGGTTGCCATTTCCTCCTCCAAGGGATCTCCTCGACCCAGGGATCAAACCCACATCGTCTGCATCTCCTGCATTGATAGGCAGATTGTTTACCACTGAGCTACCTATATACCTACCAGAATATATTTATGCATATAAAAAACAACCTAGTTTACCCATTTTTCACCATACAGTGAGATAGACTACTAAATATATAATACCTATATAGCACTAAATAACTTGAAATATAATATACAAACATACATCACTACATTAAATCACCCTAGGATTCTTAGAAATTCTTCTCTAATACAGGAAATTGAAAAAAAAAAGAAATAATATCAACAAGTACAGATATTGTAGATAATTATAATGATGCATCCATATGTATAACCTGCTCCCATATCTAAATTCTACCATGTGTAAGAAACATAAGAACTGATGAGAAAGCAGAAATTTGGTTTATGTTCTCAGCACAAAAATGCCAGTGACCTTTTCTTGACTAAGACAAATCTTTAACTATTCTACTTGGTCAAACAGAGGGACTAAGAAATAAAACTGTCCCAGTCTTGGTCTGGAGCAGTATTTTCAGTACAGTGCAATTTACATCCCATCCTGGAAACCATTTGTTATTGTTCAGTCACACAGTCATGTCTGACTGTTTGTGAACCCATGGAAAGCAGCTCCCATGGACGCCAGGCTTCCCTGTCCTTCATTATCTCCTGGAGATTGCTCGAGTTAGTGCTCATTGAGTTGGTGAGGCCATCTAACTATCTCAGCCTCTGTCATCCTCTTGTTCTCCTGCCTTCAATCTTTCCCAGCATCAGGGTCTTTTCTAATGAGCTCGCTCTTCACATCAGGTGGCCAAAGTATTGGAGCTTCAACTTCAGATTCAGTCCTTTCAATGAATATTCAAGACTGATTTTCCTTAGGAGTGTCTGACTTGAACTCCTTGCAGTCCAAAGCATCCTCAAGAGTCTTCTCTAACACTCAGTTCAAAACCATCAATTGTTCAACACTCAGTCTTATTTATGGTCCAACTTTCACATCTATACATGACTAAAGGAAAGACCATAGCTTTGACTTGATGGACATTTGTTAGCAAAGTGATGTCTCTGCTTCTTAATATGCTGCCTAGGTTTGCCACAGATTTACTTTCAAGAAGCAAGTGCCTTTTAATTTCATGGCTGCCATCTCAATCTGCAGTGATTTTGGAGGCCAACAAAATAAATTCTGTCCCTGTTTCCATTGTTTCCCCATCTATTTGCCATGCAGTGATGGGACCAGATGCAATGATCTTTGTTTTCTGAATGTTGAGTTTTAAGCCAGCCTTTTCACTTTCCTCTTTCACTTTCATCAAGAGGCTCTTTAGTTCCTCTTCACGTTCTGCCATATGGGAGGTGTTATTTGCATATCTGAGGTTATTGCTATTTTCCCCAGCAATCTTGATTTCAGCTTGTGCTTCATCCAGCCCAGCATTTCATGTGATGTACACTGCATACAAGATAAATAAGTAGGATGACAATAAGCAGCCTTAACATACTCCTTTCCTGATTTGGAATCAGTCTATTGTTCCATGAAGGGTTCTAACTTGCTTCTTGACCTGTATACAGGTTTCTCAGGAGGCAGATAAGGTGGCCTGGTATTCCCATCACTTTAAGACTTTTCCAGTTTGTTGTGATCCACACAGTCAAAGGCTTTTGTGTAGTCAATGAAGTAAAAGTAGATGTTTTCTGGAATTCTCTCGCTTTTGGGATAGTCCAACAGATGTTGACAATGTGATCTCTGCTTCCTCTGCCTTTTCTATATCCAGCTTGAATATCTGGAAGTTCTTGGTTCACATACTGTTGAAATCTCACTTGGAGAATTTTGAGCATTATTTTCCAGTATGTGAGATGAGTGCAATTGTGTGGTAGTTTGAATATTCTTTGGCATTGCCTTTCTTTGAGTTTGGAATGAAAATTGACATTTTCCAGTCCCGTGGCCACAGTGGAGCTTTCTAAATTTGCTGGTATATTAAGTCCAGCACTTTAACAGCATCATCTTTTAGGATTTAAAATAGCTCAGCTGTAATTCCATCACCTCCACTAGCTTTGTTCATAGTGATGCTTCCTAAGGTTCATTTGACTTCACACTGCATGATTTGTGGCTCTAGGTGAGTGATCACACCATCATGGTTATCTGGGTCATGTATAGTTCTTCTGTGTCTTCTTGCCACCTGTTCTTAATATTGTCTGCTTCTGATAGATGCATACCATTTCTGTCATTTATTGTGCCCATCTTTGCATGAAATATTCTCTTGGTATCTCTAATTTTCTTGAGATCTCTAGTCATTCCCATTCTATTGTTTTCCTCTATTAATTTGTATTGATCACTTAGGAAGGCTTTATTATCTCTCCTTGCTATTCTTGGGAACTGTACATTCATATAGACATATCTTTCCTTTTCTCCATTGCCTTTCACTTCTCTTCTTTTCTCTCCTATTTGTAAGGTCTCCTCAGGAAAACATTTTGCCTTTTTGTATTTCTTTTTCTTGGGGATGATTTTGATCACTGCCTCCTGTACAATGTTGCAAACCTCTGTCCATAGTTCTTCAGACATTCTATCATTTCTAATCCCTTGAATCTGTTTGTCACTTCCACTGTATAATCATCATGGTTTTGATTTAGATCATACCTGAATGGTCTAGTCTTCTCCAAACTTTCTCCAGTTTATGTCTGAATTTGGCAATAAGAAACTCATTATCTGAGCCACAGTCAGCTCCTGGTCTTACTTTTGCTGACTGTAGAGAGCTTCTCCATCTTCAGCTGCAAAGAATATAATTATTCTGATTTTGGTATTGACCACCTAGTGATGTCCATGTGTAGAGTCATCTCTTGTGTTGATAAAAGAGGGTGTTTGCTATGACCAGTGTGTTCTCTTGGTAAAACTCTGTTAGCCTTTGCCCTGCTTCATTTTTTACTCTAAGGCCTACTTGCCTGTTACTCCAGATATCTCTTGACGTCCTACTTTTGTATTCCAGTCTTCTATGATGAAAAGGACATCTTTTTTGTTTGTTTGTGTGTTTCTTTATAGTCCTAGAATGTCTTGTAGCTAGTCATAGAACCTTTCAACTTCATCTTTTCTAGCATTAATGGTTGAGGTTGTCAACTAAAAAATATAGTTACAACCTGAGAGTAGAGTTATTTTTTTGGTGGGGATGTTTAGGACTCCAAGCCCAAAAGACAGCATCTCAGTAGTTCTGAGAAAATTGTTCCAAGGAGGCAGAAGCAGATGTCAGGCTATATACAAGTTTGCAACAAAGGGAGCAGGCAGTCTGAACATCAAAGATTGATATCTTAGTACTCTGTGTTTCTGAAGATGGAAGCCTCTGGCCTCACTGAATTCATTCCTTTCTTATGCACCTAGTTATCTGTGGCCAAATCCTGTTTCCTTGTTCACTTGGCTTCTTGCATTCTCCCAACTTCTCAGCAATCAACATGGGTGGTGGCAGCATCCACTGGATCACAATTTTGGGAGACCTCATTCATTTGGAGGCCAGAAATTGCTATGATTGTGGCATTTCTTGTTTATTATGGCAGCAGATATTTTCACTTCACAGGGCATAGACTTGGATTACTGTGATGTTGAATGACTTGCATTGGAAAGGAAATGAGATGAATCCCTCATTTTTGAGACTGCACCCTAGTATTGTGTTTCATATTCTTTTGTTGACTATGAGGGCTACTCTATTTCTTTCAAGGGATTTTTGCCCACAGTAGTACATAAAATGGTCATCTGAATTAAATTTGCCTCTTCTCACCCTTCTTAGTTCACTGATTCCTAAAATGTCAGTGTTCACTCTTGCCATCTCCTGTTTGAGCACTTCTAATTTACCTCTGTGTCCCCGGCATGTCTGTCAAGGAGCCTCCAGTGGGCAGGTGCATCTTGGCAGTTTTCTTTGCTTGTTTTCAGGCACCACATCTTAGGTCTCGATCTTCAAGTGGGAGGTGGGTCCTCAGGCTGGATGTTTTGTTCCAGTGCCCACAACTGGAATCTTGGCTTCACCAGAGTGTAGTAGAACTCCTGGACTTTCTCCTAGGCCCACCTGTGCCCTACCTTGTCAAATACAGTTTTGGCAAGAACTCTATGGTGTCAGAGGGGGTGCCCAAGATGAGCTACCACATGCCTTAGGTCAAGGCAGCAGCTGAGAGGATCTACCCCATGTCCAAGGAGCAACAGCTGAGTGGAAACAGGAGGGCCAACAGGAGCTACTCCATGTTCAAGGTCAGGAGGGGTGGCAGTGAGGCGATACCCCTCGTACAAAGTAAGGAGCAGCGTCTGCACTTTGCTGGAGCATCCGTGAAGAGATACCCCATGTCCAAGGTAAGAGAAACCCAAGTAAGATGGTATGTGTTGCAAGAGGGCATCAGAGGACAGACACACTGAAACCATAATCACAGAAAACTAGCTAATATGATCACATGGACCACAGCCTTGTCTAACTCAATGAAACTAAGCCATGCCATGTGGGGCTACCCAAGACGGATGGATCATGGTGGACAGGGCTGACAGAATGTGGTCCACTGGAGAAGGGAATGGCAAACCATTTCACTATTCTTGCCTTGAGAACCCCATGAACAGTATGAAAAGGAAAAATGATAGGATATTGAAAGGGGAACTCCCCGGGTCGGTAGATGCCCAATATGCTACTGCAGATCAGTGGAGAAATAACTCCAGAAAGAATGAAGGGATGGAGCCAAAACAATACCCAGTTGTGGATGTGACTGGTGATAGAAGCAAGGTCCAATGCTGTAAAGAGCAATATTGCATAGGAACCTGGAATGTCAGGTCGTGAATCAAGGCAAATTGGAAGTGCTCAAACAGGAGATGCCAAGACTGAACACTGACGTTCTAAGAATCAGTGAATTAAAATGGACTGGAATGGGTGAATTTAACTCAGATGACCATTATATCTACTACTGTCG
The DNA here is from genome assembly GCF_027580195.1 of Bos mutus. Taxonomy (NCBI): domain Eukaryota; kingdom Metazoa; phylum Chordata; class Mammalia; order Artiodactyla; family Bovidae; genus Bos; species Bos mutus. The sequence continues at coordinate 49,238,309 of NC_091639.1, read as the reverse complement.
GCAGGAATTCCTTAGAAGAAATTGAGTAGCCATCATGGTAAACAGAGTCCAAAATGCAGTAATTGGATGCAATCTCAAAAATGACAGAAATATCTCTGTTCATTTCCAAGGCAAACCAATCAATATCACAGTAATCCAAGCCTATACTTCAATCCGTAACGCTAGAGAAGCTGAAGTTGAACGGTTCTCTGAAGACCTACAAGACCTTTTAGAACTAACACCGCAAAACGATGTCTTTTTTCATTATAGGGGACTATAGTGCAAAAGTAGGAAGTCAAGAAACACCTGGAATAACAGGCAAATTTGGCTTGGAATACGGAATGAAGCAGGGCTAAGGCTAAAAGAGTTTTGCCAAGAGAACGGACTGGTCATAGCAAACACCCTCTTCCAACAACATAAGAGAAGACTCTACACATGGATATCACCAGATGGTCAACACCAAAAGCAAGTTGATTATATTCTTTGCAGCCAAAGATGGAGAAGCTCTATACAGTAAGCAAAAAAAAAAAAAAAAAAAAAAAAAAAAGAGATTGGGAGCTGACTGTGGCTCAGATCATGAACTCATTATTGCCAAATTCAGACTTAAATTGAAGAATGTAGGGAAAACCACTCGACCATTCAGGTATGCCCTAAATTAAATCTCTTATGATTATACAGTGGAAGTGAGAAATAGATTTAAGGGACTAGATCTGATAGACAGAGTGCCTGGTGAACTATGGACAGAGGTTCATGACATTACACAGGAGACGGGGATCAAGATCATCCCCATGGAAAAGAAATCCAAAAAAGCAAAATGGCTGTCTGATGAGGACTTACAAATAGCTGTAAAAAGAAGAGAAGTGAAAAGCAAAGGAGAAAAGGAAAAATATAAGCATCTGAATGCAGAGTTCTAAAGAATAGCAAGAAGAGATAAGAACACTGTCCTTAGCAATCAATGCAAAGGAATAGAGGAAAACAGCAGAATGGGAAAGGCTGGAGATATCTTCAAGAAAATTAGAGATACCAAGGGAACATTTCAGGCAAACATGGGCTTGATAAAGGACAGAAATGGTATGGACCTAACAGAAGCAGAAGATATTAAGAAGAGGTGATAAGAATACACAGAAGAACTGTACAAAAAGAGCTTCACGACCAAGATGACCACGATGGTGTGATCACTGACCTAGAGCCAGACATGCTTGAATGTGCAGTCAAGTGAGCCTTAGAAAGCATCGCTATGAACAAAGCTAGTGTAGGTGATGGAATTCCAGTTGAGCTATTTCAAATCCTGAAAGATGATGCTGTGAAAGTGCTTCACTCAATATGCCAGCAAATTTGGAATACTCAGCAGTGGCCACAAGGCTGGAAAAGGTGTTTTCATTCCAATCCCAAAGAAAGGCAATGCCAAAGAATGCTCAAACTACTGCACAAATGCACTCATCTCACACTCTAGTAAAGTAATGCTCAAAGTTCTCCAAGCCAGGCTTCAGCAGTACGTGAACCACAGAATTCCAAATGTTCAAGCTGATTTTAGAAAAGGCAGAGGAACCAGAGATCAAATTGCCAACATCCGCTGGATCATGGAAAAAGGAAGTAAGTTCCAGAAAAACATCTGTTTCTGCTTTATTGACTATGCCAAAACCTTTGACTGTACGGATCACAATAAACTGTAGAAAATTCTGAAAGAGATGGGAATACCAGACCACCTGACCTGCCTCTTGAGAAATCTGTATGCAGATCAGGAAGCAACAGTTAGAACTAGACATGGAACAACAGACTGGTTCCAAATAGGAAAAGGAGTACATCCAGACTGTATACTGTCACCCTGTTTATTTAACTTCTATGCAGAGTACATCATGAGAAATGCTGGGCTGGAAGAAGCACAAGCTGGAATCAAGATTTCTGGGAGAAATATAAATTTCCTCAGATATGCAGATGACACCACCCTTATGGCAGAAAGTGAAGAGGAACTAAAAGCCCTCTTGATGAAGGTGAAAGAGGAGAGTGAAAATGTTGGCTTAAAGCTCAACATTCAGAAAATGAAGATCATGGCATCTAGTCCCATCACTTCGTGGCAAATAGATGGGGAAACAGTGGAAACAGTGTCAGAATTTATTTTGGGGGGCTCCAAAATCACTGAAGATGGTGATTGCATCCATGAAATTGAAAAATGCTTACTCCTTGGAATGAAATTTATGGCCAACCTTGATAGCATATTCAAAAGCAGAGACACTACTTTGCCAACAAAGGTCCATCTAACCAAGGCTATGGTTTTTCCTGTGGTCATGTATGGATGTGAGAGTTGGACTGTGAAGAAAGCTGAGCACCAAAGAATTGATGCTTTTGAACTGGTGTTGGAGAAGACTCTTGAGAGTCCCTTGGACTGCAAGCAGATCCAACCAGTCCATTCTAAAGGAGATCAGTCCTGGGTGTTCTTTGGAAGGAATGATGCTGAAGCTGAAACTCCAGTACTTTGGCCACCTCATGCGAAGAGTTGACTCATTGGAAAAGACCCTGATACTGGGAGGGTTTGGGGGCAGGAGGAGAAGGGGACGACAGAAGATGAGATGGCTGGATGGCATCGCTGACTCGATGACATGAGTTTGAGTGAACTCCGGGAGTTGGTGATGGACAGAGAGGCCTGGCATGCTGCGATTCATGGGGTCGCAAGGAATCGGACACAACTCAGTGACTGGACTGAACTGAACTGAATTTACCTTGCCTCATGGGCCTAACATCTCGTTTCCTATGCAATATTGTGCTTTACATGGTAGTAATTTACTTTCACCACCAGACACATCCACAACTGGGCGTTGTTTCTGCTGTGGCCCAGCCTCTTCATTCCTTCTGGAGCTATTTTTCTGCTCTTCTCCATTAATATATATTTATACCTACTGACCTTGGTGGGGTTTATCTTTCAGAGTCATTTCTTTTTCCTTTTCATTACTGGTCATGGAGTTCTCAAGGCAAGAAAGCTGAAGTGGTGTGTCATTCCCTTCTCCAGTGGACCACATTTTATCATAACTCTTCACCATGACCTGTCTGTCTTGGATGGCCCTACATGGCTTGTAGTTTCATTGAGTTACACAAGGTTATGATCCATGTGGTCATTCTGGATGTGGCTGAACTGAGAAGAATTAAAGAATAAACATGTGGTGAAAGTGGGCACCCTGTCTTGTTGCTGATGATAGATGGAATGCTTTCAGTTTTTCACCATTGAGAATAATGCTTGCTGTAGACTTAAAATATACGGCCTTTACTAAGCTGAGGTAGCTTCCTTCCATGCCTATTTTTCTGAAGCATTTTGATCATAAAAGCGTGCTGAATTTTGTCAAAGGCTTTTTCTGCGTCTATTGAGATGATCATGTTTCTTACCTCCAGTACTCTTGCCTGGAAAATCCCATGGACTGAGAAGCCTGGTAGGTTACAGTCCATGGGTCACAAAGAGTCGGACATGACTGAGAGACTTCATTTCACTTCACTTCACCATTTTTCTAGATTCATATATATGCGTGAGAATACAATATTTATCTTTCTCTTTCTGACCTACTTTACTCCGTATAATAGGTTGTACGTTCATCCACCTCATAGGAACTGAATCAAACATGCTCCTTTTTATGGCTGAGTAGTATTCCATTGTGTATTTGTACCACTACTTCTTTATCCATTCACCTGTGAATGGATATCTAGGTTGCTTCTATGTTCTAGCTATTGTAAATAGTGCTACAATGAATGATGGGATATACATGTGCTTTTTTCAATTTCTGGTTCCCCTGGTATATGCCTAGGAGTGAGATTGCTGGGTCATTCAGTGGTATTATTCCTAGTTTTTTAAGGAATATACATACCATCTTCCAAGGTGGATGTATCAATTTACATTCCCACCAACAGTGCAAGAGCATTCCCTTTTCTCCATGCGCTTCCCAGAATTTTTTGCTTGTAGACTTTTGGAAGATGGCCATTCTGACTGGTGTGAGGTGATATCTAATTGCAGTTTTGATTTGCATTTCTCTAATAATGGACTTTCCAAATTTGCTGGCATATTGAGTGCAGCACTTTCACAGCATCATCTTTCAGGATTTGAAATAGCTCAACTGGAATTCCATCACCTCCACTAGCTTTTTTCATAGTGATGCTTTCTAAGGCCCACTTGACTTCACATTCAAGGATATCTGGTTCTAGTGGAGTGATCACACCATCATGTTTACCTGGGTCGTGAAGACCATTTTTGTACAGTTCTTCAGTGTATTCTTGCCACCTCTTCTTATTATCTTCTGCTTCTATTAGGTCTATACCACTTCTGTCCTTTATCGAGCCCATGTTTGCATGAAATGTTCCCTTGGTATCTCTAATTTTCTTGAAGAGATCTGTAGTCTTTCCCATTCTGTTGTTTTCCTCTATTTCTTTGCATTGATTGCTGAGGAAGGCTTTCTTATCTATTCTTGCTATCCTTTGGAACTCTGCATTCAGATGCTTACATCTTTCATTTTCTTCTTTGTGTTTTGCTTCTCTTCTTTTCCCAGCTATTTGTAAGTCCTCCTCAGACAGCCATTTTGCCTTTTTGGATTTCTTTTCCATGGGGATGGTCTTGCTCCCTGTCTCCTGTACAATGTCATGACCCTCAGTCCATAGTTCATCAGTCACTCTGTCTACCAGATCTAGTCCCTGAAATCTATTTCTCACTTCCACTGTATTATCATAAGGGATTTGATTTAGGTCACACCTGAATGGTCTAGTGGTTTTCCCTACTTTCTTCAATTTCAGTCTGACTTTGGCAATAAGGAGTTCATGATCTGAGCCACAGTCAGTTCCCAGTCTTATTTTTGTTGACTGTATAGAGCTTCTCCATCGTTGGCTGCAAGGAATATAATCAATCTGATTTCGGTGATGACCCATCTGGTAATTTCCACGTGTCGAGTCTTCCCTTGTGTTGTTGGAAGAGGGTGTTTGTTATGACCAGTGCATTTTCTTGGCAAAACTCTATTAGTCTTTGCCCTGCTTCATTCTGTATTCCAAGGCAAAATTTGCCTGTTACTCTTAAGTGTTTCTTGACTTCCTACTTTTTCATTCCAGTTCCCTATAATGAAAAGGGCATTTTTCGGGGGGTTAGTTCTAACAGGTATTGTAGGTCTTCATAGAACTGTTCAAATTCAGCTTCTTCAGCATTACTGGTTGGGGCATAGACTTGGATTACTGTGATATTGAATGGTTTGCCTTGGAAATGAACAGAGATCATTCTGTCGTTTTGGAGATTGCATCCAAGTACTGCATTTCAAACTCTTTTGTTGACCAGGATGGCTACTCCATTTCTTCTGAGGGATTCCTGCCTGCAATACTAGATATAATGGTCATCTGAGTTAAATTTACCCATTCCAGAAGGCGATGGCACCCCACTCCAGTACTCTTGCCTGGAAAATCCCATGGATGGAGGAGCCTGGTGGGCTACAGTCCATGGGGTCACTAAGAGTCGGACACGACTGAGCGACTTCACTTTCACTTTTCACTTCCATGCATTGGAGAAGGAAATGGCAACCCACTCCAGTGTTCTTGCCTGGAGAATCCCAGGGACTGGGGAGCCTGGTGGGCTGCCATCTATGGGATCGCACAGAGTCGGACACAACTGAAGCAACTTAGCAGCAGCAGCAGCAGTCCATTTTAGTTCGCTGATTCCTAGAATGTCGACATTCACTCTTGCCATCTCTTGTTTGACCACTTCCAATTTGCCTGAATTCATGGACCTGACATTCCAGGTTCTTATGCAATACTGCTCTTTACAGCATCGGACCTTGCTTCCAACACCAGTCACATCCACAACTGGGTATTGTTTTTGCTTTGGATCCATCCCTTCATTCTTTCTGGAGTTATTTCTCCACTGATCTCCAGTAGCATATTGGGCACCTACTGACCTGGGGAGTTCCTCTTTCAGTATCCTATCATTTTGCCTTTTCATACTGTTCATGGGGTTCTCAAGGCAAGAATACTGAAGTGGTTTGCCATTCCCTTCTCCAGTGGACCACATTCTGTCAGATCTCTCCACCATGACCCACCCGTATTGGGTGGCCCCATGAGCATGGCTTAGTTTCACTGACTTAGACAAGGCTGTGGTCCTAGTGTAATTAGATTGACTAGTTTTCTGTGATTATGGTTTCAGTGTGTCTGCCCTCTGATTCCCTCTTGCAAACTTGGAAAACTCAGCAGTGGCCACAAGGCTGGAAAAGGTCAGTTTTCATTCCAATCCCAAAGAAAGGCAATGCCAAAGAATGCTCAAACTACCACACAACTGCACTCATCTCACACGCTAGTAAAGTAGTGCTCAAAATTCTCCAAGCCAGGCTTCAGCAATACGTGAACCGTGAACTTCCAGATGTTCAAGCTGGTCTTAGAAAAGGCAGAGGAACCAGAGACCAAATTGCCAACATCCGCTGGATCATGGAAAAAGCAAGAGAGTTCCAGAAAAACATCTATGTCCGCTTTATTGACTATATCAAAGCCTTTGACTGTGTGGATCACAATAAACTGTGGAACATTTTGAAAGAGGCAGAAATATCAGACCATCTGACCTGCCTCTTGAGAAATCTGTATGTAGGTCAGGAAGCAACAGTTAGAACTGGACATGGAACAACAGACTGGTTCCCAATAGGAAAAGAGTACGTCAAGGCTGTATATTGTCACCCTGTTTATTTAACTTATATGCAGAGTACATCATGAGAAATGCTGGGATGGAAGAAGCACAAGCTGGAATCATGATTGCCGGGAGAAATATCAATAACCTCAGATATGCATATGACACCACCCTTATGGCAGAAAGTGAAGAGGAACAAAAAGCCTCTTGATGAAAGTGAAAGAGGAGTCTGAAAAAGTTGGCTTAAAGCTCAACATTCAGAAAACGAAAATCATGACATCTGGTCCCATCACTTCATGGCAAATAGATGGGGAAACAGTGGAAACAGTGTCAGCCTTTATTTATTTATTTATTTATTTTTGGCTCCAAAATCACTGCAGGTGGTGACTGCAGCCATGAAATTACAAGTGCTTACTCCTTGGAAGAAAAGTTATGGCCAACCTAGATAGCATATTCAAAAGCAGAGACATTACTTTGCCAACAAAGGTCCATCTAGTCAAGGCTATGGTTTTTCCAGTGGTCATGTGTGGATGTGAGATTTGGACTGTGAAGAAGGCTGAGCGCCAAAGAATTGATGCTTTTGAACTATGGTGTTGGAGAAGATTCTTGAGAGTCCCTTGGACTGCAAGGAGATCCAACCAGTCCATTCTGAAGGAGATCAGCCCTGGGATTTCTTTGGAAGAGATTATGGTAAAGCTGAAACTCCAGTACTTTGGCCACCTCATGCAAAGTGTTGACTCATTGGAAGAGACTCTGATGCTAGGAGGGATTGGGGGCAGGAGGAGAAGGGGACGACAGAGGATGAGATGGCTGGATGGCATCACTGACTCGATGGACGTGAGTCTGAGTGAACTCTGGGAGTTGGTGATGGACAGGGAGGCCTGGCATGCTGCGATTCATGGGCTCACAAAGAGTCGGACATGACTGAGTGACTGAACTGAACTGAACTGAATAATGGACTTCCCTGGTGGCTCAGACGGTAGAAGCATCTGCCTACAATGTGGGAGACCCAGGTTCGATCCCTAGGTTGTGAAGATCACCCTGGAGAAGGAAATGGCAATCCACTCTCATACTCTTGCCTGGAAAATCCCATGGATGGACGGAGGAGCTTAGTAGGCTACAGTCCATAGTGTTGCAAAGAATTGGACACCACTGAGCCACTTCACTTCATTTCACTGCACTTCAATAATGAGTGATGTTGACCATCTTTTCATGTGTTAGTTAGCCATCTGTATGTCTTCTTTGGAGAAATGTTTATTTAGGTCTTTTTCCTACTTTATGATTGGGTTGTTTGTTTTTCTGGCATTAAGTTGTATGAGCTGCTTGTATATTTTTGCAATTAATCCTTTGTTAGTTGTTTCATTTGCTATTATTTTCTCCCATTCTGAGGGTTGTGTTTTCAGCTTGCTATAGTTTCCTTTGCTGTGCAAAAGCTTTTAAATTTAATCAAGTCTTACTTTTTTACTTTTGTTTTTATTTCCTTTACTCTAACAGGTGGGTCATAGAGGTTCTTGTTTTGATTTATGTCATCGAGTGTTCTGCCTGTTTTAGTCTCAGAGTTTTATAGTTTCTGGTCTTACATTTAGGTCTTTAAGCCATTTTGAGTTTACCTTTGTGTATGGTGTTAGGAAGACTTCCAATTTCATTCTTTTACATGTAGCTGTCCAGTTTTCCCAGCATGATTTATTGAAGAGGATGTCTTTGTCCCATTGTATATTCTTGCCTCCTTTGTCAAAAATGAGGTACCCATAGGTGCATGGGTTTATTTCTGGGTTTTCTATTTTGTTCATTGGTTTATGTTTCTGTTTTTGTGCCAGTACCATACTGCCTTGATGACTGTAGCTTTGTAGTATAATCTGACATCAGAAAGATTGATTCCTCCAGCTCCATTCTTTCTCAAGACTGCTTTGGCTATTCAGGGTCTTTTGTGTTTCCATATGAATTGTGAAATGTTTTGTTCTAGTTCTGTGAAAAATGACATTGGTAATTTGATAGGGGTAGCACTGAATCTGTAAATTGCATTTGGAAGTACAGTCATTTTCACATTATTGATTCTTCCTACCTGGGAACATGGAATATCTTTCCATCTGGAGTGGGTTGCTATGCCCTCCTCCAGGGGATCTCCCCGACTCAGAGATTCAACCTGCATCTCTTACATTTCCTACACTGGCAGGCAAGTTCTTTACCACTAGTGCCACCTGGGAAGGTTCAAATGGGAACGCTATGCTATGCTAAGTCACTTCAGTCATGTCTGACTCTGTGTAACCCCATAGACGGCAGACCACCAGGCTCCCCCGTCCCTGGGATTCTCCAGGCAAGAACACTGGAGTGGGTTGCCATTTCCTTCTCCAATGCATGAAAGTGAAAAGTAAAAGTGAAGTCACTCAGTCGTGTCCGACTCCTAGCGACCCCATGGATTGCAGACTAACAGGCTACGCCATCCATGGGATTTTCCAAGCAAGAGTACTGGAGTGGGGTGCCATTTCCTTCTCCGCCAAATGGGAATAAGCATGGTTATAAACAAAGATAGGGCTATGGCTGCCAGGATAGTTACAGATAAAGACATGAATTCTCCTTCAGAGACATCACTTGCATTCTCTCTTCTCTGATTTTCCTTGTGTTGGTCCCTTCTCCTTGTCCAGGGTTACACTTGATCATCATACCAAACTACTACTACCAGCATTAACATATTTCCCTTCCTCTGTTTTGTTTTAATCCATAACAGTTAACAATGTCTGAAAGTAGAAAATATATTTGTTCACTTATTTATTGTCTGTCTCTCCCATTGGAATGCAAACTCCAAGGAGAATTTTTTCCCCCTCACATTTATTACTGTGAACTAGAGCTGCAAAATCAGATAAGTTTTAATTATTTGCTAGAAAAATAAAATTACATAAAATATTCCTTTCTGTTCAGGTCATGTAGCAGAGACAAAATTAGCAACATAGCAATAAAAAATTTACCAAGCATTTATTTTTATTTTAATCAAGTGTTTACTAAGGTAAGTTTTTTTCACATCTACATCTGTGGTTTTATTTCAGCTGTGTTGTCTTTGGTAGTTAAGGTCTTATATAGAGTCTAACAAGCATATTTTATACTACTATATATTATTATTGATATTGTTGCTATTAAATGTTTCCATTTTCTTTCATTTTTAAAATGAAACAATGAAAATACTCATGAAAACATGATGGATCATTCAAAATGTAATCAATATAGAAACAGGATTTTAAATAACAGGTAAATTAGAGAAGGAAATGGCAACCCACTCCAGTATTCTTGCCTGGAAAATCCCCTTGGGCAGAGTAGCCTGGTGGGCTACAGTCTATGGGGTTGCAAGAGTCAGACGTGACTGAGTGACTAAGCACACAGCACAATATTAGTAAACTAAACCTAACAGAAAGTTAATAGGATCAAATCTGTTTCTTGCTAGATTTTTCTAATAATTATGTTGGTAGCTAACCATGTTCACAGGAAAAAGAGAATCCTATATAAAATTATATATGTGGAAATAAAAAATACACTTATTTGTTTTAAAAAGTACGAAGAGACTACATGGTGACTCTGGGTGTGCAAAGCTAACTAAGACATTTCTCTGGTCCATGAAAGTTAACAGTGTAATGAGTGAAACAGAAAATTTCAGTGAAATATGTTTTATGGTTAAGTAAGCCTATCACAGGGGTTAGGAAATCTCTGCCTGATCTAAATCTTAAAGACTATGTGAGAGTATAAAAACATACAAAATGCACTTTCTATTATATGACTTTGAGATATCTGGAAAACATATAACAAATAATTAAAGAATATATGAAAGAACAGATATAGATAATCATGTGTCAATTTATCCTCATATACATAGAAAACCTAAATATGCTTACAGCAGAAGACAAAAGCTATCTCTTAAATACTTTTATTATTTCTTCTAAATATACTCTGATTAACTAGAAGCAGTACATTTGGCCAAAAAGTCATCCTTATGAAATTATACACAGTACAAAGTAACTAAATTTTACTCAAAATTTAACACTTGCAAGTGGCATCCTTTGGCAAATTACAGAACTGATTATTATTTTTTTTAAGTACCCATATAGCATGTCTATGGCACCCCACTCCAGTACTCTTGCCTGGAAAATCCCATGGACAGAGGAGCCTGGTAGGCTGCAGTCCATGGGATAGCGAAGAGTCGGACACGACTGAGCGACTTCACTTTCACTTTTCACCTTCATGCATTGGAGAAGGCAATGGCAACCCACTCCAGTGTTCTTGCCTGGAGAATCCCAGGGATGGCGGAGCCTGGTGGGCTGCTGTCTATGGGGTCGCACAGAGTTGGACATGACTGAAGCGACTTAGCAACAGTAGCATGTCTTGGTTAAACACCATACACAGCCTTGTTACAATAAAGATCAAACATGCATGGTACATTCACAAATTCAGTAACATTTCCCACTATGAATTTCTCCCTTTAATATTTCATCCTAATAGTTGAGCAACTCCTAAACTATCTCTAAGCAATTTTTATAATCATAATTAAAATGTATGATTATTTTATTTTCCCTGGTAACATATCAAATAAGAAAAAGTATGGCCAGGTCAAATGATACTACCATAAAACAGTCACCCTTTCTCAATTAATTTTAAGAGATACTTTATGAATAAATATCTATAAATAGTTATTTCAACAAACAAAAAAAACAAAAGTAGAGGCTATTTCCTATTTATAAAATGGGGAAATGATGTAGTTCAAATGTAATGTAAATCATTTCAAATATCCAAGTTGATATATTTATTAGCTTATTTGTCTTTGAGGATCAGTTAAGTCATTTAATATCACTGACACATTATAAAAAAAAAAAAAATGGAACTCTCATGTGTGCACGTGTGTGTGTGCTAGTAGCTTAGTTGTGTCCAACTCTTTGCAACCCCGTGGACTGTAGCCTGACAGGCTCCTCTATTCATGGGATTCTCCAAGCAACAGCACTGGAGTGGGTTGCCATTTCCTTCTCCAAAAATCTCTTAGATTTGCAGATAAATATGTGAAATTGCTTCAGGTAAGAGGATCGGAGTGAAGTGGAGTGGAAAGATAAAGTGAGGGAATGATACATGGGATGGGATCAGAAGATACAACTGAAGAAAGAAAAAGGATTCAGTTAGGGAATTAAAGAAAATGAGCACACACATACAGAAACATCCTACAGAGGACACGAAAGAAATGAACAGATTTGATAGCCACCTAAACAAAGGACTAAAAATTACATGCTTTGGTAGAAAAAGACTGGTAGCTTATTTTTATAAATAGAGAAGATATGAAGGTGAAGACTAGTCCTAAAAGGGTAAAGATAATGGGAACTGATTGGAGGAGAGCTCAGATGTGCTTGTGAATGTGGCCACCCTGTTACAGCTGATTCCCTGTGAATCTTTAGTACAAATTCAAAGTACATACCTTTGCTTTATCTCTCATTGATCCTTTGCCCAGGATAGACATTTTAGCACCTGTTTCTTCCTGTAGCCTCTTCAAGGAGTTTCCTCTCGGCCCGAGCAATTTGCCCACAAAATTGAACTAGGAAACAAAATCATTAGAATACCTATATTAAGTAGAGAAAAATAATGATTTAAACCAAGCAAAACTGATGGGTTATGGTTTTTCGAACTTTACCATGGAGAACAGAGTTATGCCTCTCACACACCTAAACACACACACACACACACACACACACACAGGAATCGACCCCAGACCTATGAACCCAGATCAGATCAGTTGCTCAGTTGTGTCTGAGTCTTTGTGACCCCATCAATCGCAGCACGCCAGGCCTCCCTGTCCATCACCGACTCCCGGAGTTCACTCAGACTCAAGTCCATCGAGTCAGTGATGCCATCCAGCCATCTCATCCTCTGTCGTCCCTTTCTCCTCTTGCCCCCAATCCCTCTCAGAATCAGAGTCTTTCCCAATGAGTCAACTCTTCGCATGAGGTGGCCAAAGTACTGGAGTTTCAGCTTTACCATAATCTCTTCCAAAGAAATCCCAGGGCTGATCTCCTTCAGAATGGACTGGTTGGATCTCCTTGCAGTCCAAGGGACTCTCAAGAATCTTCTCCAACACCACAGTTCAAAAGCATCAATTCTTTGGTGCTCAGCCTTCTTCACAGTCCAACTCTCACACCCATACATGACCACAGGAAAAACCATAGCCTTGACTAGACAAACCTTTGTTGGCAAAGTAATGTCTCTGCTTTTGAATATGCTATCTAGGTTGGTCATAACTTTCCTTCCAAGAAGTACGCGTCTTTTAATTTCATGGCTGCAGTCACCATCTGTAGTGATTTTGGAGCCAGGAAAAATAAAGTCTGACACTGTTTCCCCACCTATTTCCCATGAAGTGATGGGACCAGATGCCATGATCTTCGTTTTCTGAATGTTGAGTTTTAAGCCAACTTTTTCACTCTTCACTTTCACTTTCACCAAGAGGCTTCTTAGTTCCTATGAGCTCAGATACACTTTTTTTTTTTTTTAACTTTACAATATTGTATTGGTTTTGCTATACATCAACATGCATCCACCACAGGTGTACACGTGTAAAGAGATGCTTCTTCCTAAAGAAATGCTAACGTCAGTAATCTTTGAAAATATAATTTACTCATATAATTACATAAATTATTTAAAAAGAAATTAGGAGATGTACTATGATTTATAAAATTTCTAAAGGGTTTTTCTCTCCAATCTGATTACTGAAATGAGGGAAAATTTTAACATGCCTGTGCATATTCAAAATTGCAAAAAAAAAATTATTTTAAATTAAAATTTAACATTCATGTTTGGCAAGTATTGTCTATGCACGTAAGAGTCCATTTCCAATTTCATGATTGGTAATAAAGAGATTCAACTGTTCTTCAACCTTACCTTCTTTGTGTTAAAGAGTTGTTCTAAAGATCAGCAAATAAGAGATGTGAACGCATACAAAAGGGTTTAAAATGCTAGAAAGAACATATATACAAAACAGTTTGCTTACATGCAAAATTCCAGGGTTAGGGGCATATATCCCCACTCCAGTACTCTTGCCTGGAAAATCCCATGGACGGAGGAGCCTGGTAGGCTGCAGTCCATGGGGTCGCTAACAGTCAGACACGACTGAGTGACTTCACTTTCACTTTTCACTTTCATGCATTGGAGAAGGAAATGGCAACCCACTCCAATGTTCTTGCCTGGAGAATCCCAGGGATGGCGGAGCCTGGTGGGCTTCCGTCTATGGGGTCACACAGAGTCAGACATGACTGAAGCAACTTAGCAGCAGCAGCAGGCGCATATATAACTGGTTTATTAATTATGAAATCTGGTTATAAACAAGGAAAATAAAGGCAGTTATCAGCATTTGTTGCCAACTACTAAATGAATATCACTACAAGAAATGACTGAGGTAATTACTCATTAATTAAAAAAAAAAGGATTAGAACGTATTAAAGACTATGTTGGGCACGTGAAACAGAAATAAAATTAAGTAATTGTCTTCTATATCAGAGTTATTATATATTTTAAAATACCTAAAGTAAGAAATAAACCACACTTAATGGTGAAAAACTAAATACTTTCCCCATAAATACATGATAAAATCAAGATGCCTGTTCTCACTACACCTTTTCAGTGCTGCACTGGAGTGTGGCTATCTACAGGCATGTAAGATAAATGAAACAGAATAACGTTCAAAAAGACCACATTTAGATCAACTGATTCTCAACAAAAGTTCCAGAACAGTAATATTTGAAAAGTAAAATCTTTAACAAATGGTGCTGGAACAACTGGATATTCATATGCAAAAACCAAGCACAAAAAATACCTTTACATTTTAACACATATTAAAGCAAAGTGAAGTTTCTCAGTCGTGTCTGACTCTTTGTGACCCTATGGACTGTAGCTCACCAAGCGCCTGCATTCATGGGATTTTTCCAGGCACGAATACTGGAGTGGGTTGCCATTTCCTTCTCCAGGGGATATTCCCAGCTCAGGGATCAAACTGGGTCTCCCACATTTCAGGCAGACTCTTTACCATATGAGCCACCAAGGAATCCCTGGTCTAGGAAGACATTCTGGAGGAGGGCATGGCAACCCACTCCAGTATTCCTGACTGGAGAATCCCCATGGACAGGGAGCCTGGGGGGCTACAGTCTATGGGGTCACAAAGAGTTGGACATGACTGAGCAACTTTCACAACACACATTAAGGCAACTCCTATTTTAAGGTCTACCATAGGCCTAAGCTAAGAAAGGATGAGAAGTGAGAGACAAAGGAGAAGAGGAAAAACTTACCCATCTGAATGCAGAGTTCCAAAGAATAGCACGGAGAGATAGAAAGTCTTCTTAATTGAAAAAATACAAAGAAAGAGAAGAAAATAATAGAATGGGAAAGACTAGAGATCGCTTCTAGAAAATTAGAGATACAAAGGAAACATTTCAGAAATGGTAAGGCCCTAACATAAACAGAAGATATTAAGAAGTAGTGGCAAGAATACACAGAACTGCACCAAAAAAGTCTTAATGACTCAGACAACCATGATAATGTGATCACTCCTCTAGAACCAGACATCCTGGAGTGTGAAGTCAAGCCGAGCTTAGGAAGCATTACTATGAACAAAGCTAGTGGAGGTTATAGAATTCCAGCTAAGCTATTTCAAATCCCAAAAGATGATGCTGTTTCAGTGTTGCACTCAAGATGCCAGCCAACTTGGAAAACTCAGCAGTGGCCACAGGACTGGAAAACGTGTTTTCATTTCAATTCCAAAGAAAGTCAATACCAAAGAATGTTCCAACTACTGCAAAATTGTGTTCATTTCACATGCTAGCAAGGTAATACACAAAATCCTTCAAGCTGAATTTCCCTGATAGCTCAGCTGGCAAAGAATCCACCTGCAATGCAGGAGACCCCATTTGATCCCCGGGTCAGGAAGATCCCCTGGAAAAGGAAATGGCAACCTGCTCCTGTATTCTCACATGGAAAAACCCATGGACAGTGGAGCCTAGTAGACTACAATCCTTGAGGTCCCAAAGAGTCAGACACAACTGAGCAACTAACCATGAATGAATGAGGCACCAACAGTAGGTGAACTGAGAACTTGCAGACGTACAAGTTGGATTTAGAAAAGGCATAAGAAGTAGAGATCAAATTGCCAATATCCACTGGATCATAGAAAAAGCAAGGAAATTCCAGAAAGAAAAAAAAAAAATCTACCTCTGCTTCATTGACTACTCTAAAGACTTTGACTGTGTGAATCACAACAAACTGTGGAAAATTCTTAAAGACATGGGAATACCAGACCACCTGACCTGCCTCTTGAGAAATCTGTATGCAGGTCAGGAAGCAATAGTTAGAAATGGACATGGAACAATGGATTGGTTCCAAATTGGGAAAGGAGTACGTCAAGGCTATATATTGTCACCTTGCTTATATAACTTCTATGCAGAATATATCCTGTGAAATGCCAGGATGGATGAAGTTCAAGCTGGAATCAAGATTGCCAGGAGAAATATAATTAACCTCAGATATTCAGATGACACCACCCTTATGGCAGAAAGTGAAGAGGAACTGAAGAGATTCCGGATGAAAGTGAGAGAGGAGAGTGAAAAACCTGGTTTAAAACACAACATTCAAAACACTAAGATCATGGCATCCGGTCCCATCACTTCGCGGCAAATAGATGGGGAAAAATGGAAACAGTGTTTTCTTGGGCTCCAAAATCACTGCAGATGATGAATGTAGCCATGAAATTAAAAGATGGTTGTTTCTTGAAAGAAAAACTATGACAAACCTATACAGCATATTTAAAAGCTGAGACATCACTTTACCAAATAAGGTCTGTATAATAAAAGCTATTATTTTTCCAGTAGTCATGTACTGATGTGGGAGTTGGACTATAAAGAAGGCTGAGCACTGAAGAATTGATTTTTTCAAATGTGCTGGAGAAGACTCTTGAGAGTCCCTTAGACAACAAGGAGGTCAGACTAGTCAATCTTAAAGAAGTCAACCCTGAGTATTAATTGGAAAGACTGATGCTGAAGTTGAAGCTCCAATACTTTGGGCACCTTATGTGAAGAATGAAAATGAAATGAAAAAGCCCCTGATTGAGGGCAGGAGGAGGAAGGGGCAACAGACGGTAAGATGGTTGGATGGTATCATTGACTCAATGAATATGAGTTTGAGCCAACTCTGGGAGATGGTGAAGAGTGCAGAATGAACTAGTAACCAAAATACGCTCTAAACTCAAAGGATTGACACTATCATTAATAAAATTATGGAAGACAGGAAGAAAAGTTTTAAAGAAATTTAGTTGCTCTTCACATTGAGAACTCTAGGAACCATGAGTGAATAGACATCAAGAAAGATATTTAACAGGAAAATAAAAGTCTACCAATGTTCTCATAGGACCATTACTTACAGGCAAGAAATTAGTAAGGGAGAGGAATAAAAAAGGAGAGCATGAATACATATATTCAGAAGAGAAAAATAAGAAAGAAGGGCAAAAGACTAGTTTCTGAAGGAACAGGAGGAATGAGAAACAGAAGAAAGGGAGTTTGTTTGTTTGTTTGTTTTTAAATAAATCACTCAACACACAAATATGTATCAAGTGACAATTATGCTCCAAGCACTGGCCCAGAAGAACTTTAGGATTTCACAGGAAAGTATAAATGAAGTCACTAAAAAACCTTTCCTGAAAAACAGCATTTAAACTGGGCTATGAGCTACAGGAAGTGAGGACAAGTCAGCCAGGGGGAGTTCTACTGGAGACAATCCAGGAAGAAGAAATAATGTGTGAGAAAATCCAAAGCAGGTAAGTTTGATAAACTGAAAGGAATTCATTTTGGAGATTTGAGAAATGGGGCTAGATGGGAAAAGTAGAGAAAATATTCATGTACTTACTGACTGTGTTAAGAATTTTGGTCTTTATCAATTTATGAATTTTTAGCCTAATTTATGTTATTTATCCTCATTTTATTGAAATATAATTGATGTACAATGTTTTATAAGTTACAGGTGTACAATAT
Organism: Bos mutus; assembly: GCF_027580195.1. NCBI lineage: Eukaryota > Metazoa > Chordata > Mammalia > Artiodactyla > Bovidae > Bos > Bos mutus. Next base: position 49,220,684 of record NC_091639.1, on the reverse strand, counting down.
AGTGATTCATAAATGTTAAAGGTTATGGGGAAGCTCATATTCCATTTATATGTATTGCAAAACGTTGACTATATCCCTGTGCTGTACAATATATACTTGTACTTTATTTTATACATGATAGTTTGTACCATTTAGCCCCTACATCTATTGTTGCTCTTCCCCCCATTCCTCTTGCCACTGGTAAGCACAGTTCATTCTTTAAATCTGTGAGTTTGCTTCTTCTTTGTTCTATTTATTAGTTTTGAATTTTTAGATTCCACATATAAGTGATATCATACAGTATTTGTCTTTTTCTGTCAGACTTATTTCAATTGTGTGATACCCTCCATGTCTATCCATGTTGTTACAAATGGCAAAAATTTCATTCTTTTATGGCGAAGTACTATTCCATTGTATGTATATATACCATATCTTCATCCATTCGCGTGTTAATGGGCACTTAGGTTGCTTTCATATCTTGGCTACTGTAAACAGTGCTGCAATAAATACTTGGGTGCCTGTATCCTTTAAAGTTAGTGATTTTTTTTTTTTAATTTCTACTGAAGAGTGGAATTGCTGAATCATGTGGTGTTTCTATTTTTAGATTTTTAAGAAATCTCCATACTGTTTTCCAAAGTTGCTGTACCAAATTTGCATTCCCACCTGCACTGTAAAAGTGTTCCTTTTCTGTACATCTTTGCCAAAACTTATCATTTGTGTTCTTTTTGATGATGGTCATTCTGACAGATGTGAAATGATATGTCATTGTGGTTTTGATTTGCATTTCCCAGATGATTAATGATATTGCACATCCTTTCATGTGCCTGTTGGCCATCTGCATTTCCTCTTTGGAAAAATGTCTACTCAGTTCCCCTGCACATTTTTAAAATGGGCTGTTTCTGTTTTTATTGAGTTGAGCTTCCTCAGTGGCTCAGCAGGTAAAGAATCTACCTATAAGGCAGGAGACACAGGAGACTTGGGTTTGATCCCTGGATCAGGAAGATCCTCTGGAAGAGGAAATGGCAACCCACTCCAATACTCTTGCCTGGAGAATCCCCATGGACAGAAGGGCCTGGTGGGCTTCAGTCCATGGGGTTGCAAAGAGTCCGACACAACTGAGTGACTAAGCATGCACATACACACATAAATAAAATATAACATTTAACATTTATGAATCACTATATTGTACACCCATAACTTATAAAACATTGTACATCAATTATATTTCAATAAAATGGGAATAAATAACATAAATTAGGCCAAAAATTCCTAAATTGATAAGACTAAAATGCATATGATTTTACAGTTTTCTTTATTTAATTACTGTGTGTGATTATACCTTCTTATATTGATCTATTATTAGCTTATAAAGGTTTCCCACTTGAATAGGTTTTGCGACACCATGGACTATAACCTCTGTACATGGAATTCTCCAGGCAAGGATACTGGAGTTGGTAGTCATTCCTTTCTCCAGGGCATCTTCTTAACTCAGAGACTGAACCTGTGTCACCTGCATTGCAGGCAGATTCTTTACTGTCTGAGCCACTAGGGAACCCCCGACTAACACAAAGGTTTCCCATTTGAATATGGAAATGTTTAAGTGCTAAAGTTGAATGTTAAATAGAGAAAGGAATACACCATAAAGGATGGCTTTATTTAAATCAGTAACCAGCAGATTAAGAGTTAGAAATCCTATAGGCATGCTATATGTTTTACATTAATTATCTTATTTAATTCTTAGCCAAACCTCTGAGGAGGTGCCGTTTTCCAGACAGTGCAGGGATGGAATTGTTAAGTAATGAACCCAGGCTCTGGGGCAATAATAGCAAAGGATATTTCAAGGACAGTTACTGTATTGGCACAAAGATTCAAGAAAACAAGGTGTTTGTAATCATGGGCATTAATTTAGAGATAACATATAGATTTTATAGGTGTAAAACTGAGCCCAAAGCCCTGTAATATAGCATCCAGTACACTATTTTTCTCAAGCAAATAAGAAATAAAACTTAAGCAGTGACCTGATGGTCATACTTTGTTGCAACAACCTGAACTGAAATGCTGCCCATTAGTCATTCTTCTGGATTTCTGAATATGTACATTGAGACCCCCTTATTCTCCTCTATTCCATGCTATGTCCCTGAGTTTTTCGGAACCAACTGTCGCGAGGCTCCTTGCCTTTTGCAACTGGTTGTGTTTGGTCAATAAGATAGGATTCAAATAACTGGAGTGTAGGACAGAGAAGCTGATGTGTTTATTTTCCTAGCTTCTTCCTTGATGTCCTGGTTTGGCAGTGATTCTGTCCCTCTGTTATGGACACATCTCCTGTCTGCTGGCTCCTCTGTAGCTGTCTCTTCCCTTAGCCCTTCAGACTTTGGAGGAGCCAAGCTCCTCACTTTAACATGCCTAGATATCTCACTATTCCATGTTAGCACCTTTAATATGGATCATACTTTGTAAACTTTCCCTCAATAATCTCCTTGAACTAGTTTGCATTCTCACCAACAGTGTAAGAGGGTTCCCTTTTCTCCACACCCTCTCCAGCATTTACTGCTTGTAGACTTTTGGATCACATCCATTCTGACTGGCGTGAAATGGTACCTCATAGTGGCTTTGATTTGCATTTCTCTGATAATGAGTGATGTTGAGCATCTTTTCATGTGTTTGTTAGCCATCTGTATGTCTTCTTTGGAGAAATGTCTATTTAGTTCTTTGGCCCATTTTTTTGATTGGGTCATTTATTTTTCTGGAATTGAGCTGTAGGAGTTGCTTGTGTATTTTTGAGATTAGTTGTTTGTCTGTTGCTTCATTTGCTATTATTTTCTCCCATTCTGAAGGCTGTCTTTTCACCTTACTTATAGTTTCCTTTATTGTGCAGAAGCTTTTAAGTTTAATTAGGTCCCATTTGTTTATTTTTGCTTTTATTTCCAATATTCTGGGAGGTGGGTCACAGAGGATCCTGCTGTGATATATGTCGGAGAGTGTTTTGCCTATGTTCTCCTCTAGGAGTTTTATAGTTTCTGGTCTTACATTTAGATCTTTAATCCATTTTGAGTTTATTTTTGTGTATGGTGTTAGAAAGTGCTCTAGTTTCATTCTTTTACAAGTGGTTGACCAGTTTTCCCAGCACCATTTGTTAAAGAGATTGTCTATATTTTTTTTTAAATTTTATTTTATTTTTAAACTTTACATAATTGTATTAGTTTTGCCAAATATCAAAATGAATCCGCCACAGGTATACATGTGTTCCCCATCCTGAACCCTCCTCCCTCCTCCCTCCCCATACCGTCCCTCTGGGTCGTCCCAGTGCACTAGCCCCAAGCATCCAGTATCGTGTATCGAACCTGGACTGGCAACTCGTTTCTTACATGATATTTTACATGTTTCAATGTCATTCTCCCAAATCTTCCCACCCTCTCCCTCTCCCACAGAGTCCATAAGACTGTTCTATACATCAGTGTCTCTTTTGCTGTCTCGTACACTGGGTTATTGTTACCATCTTCCTAAATTCCATATGTATGCGTTAGTATACTGTATTTATGTTTTCCCTTCTGGCTTACTTCACTCTGTATAATAGGCTCCAGTTTCACCCACCTCATTAGAACTGATTCAAATATATTCTTTTTAATGGCTGAGTAATACTCCATTGTGTATATGTACCATAGCTTTCTTATCCATTCATCTGATGATGGACTTTAATCCATTGTATATTCTTGCCTCCTTTGTCAAAGATAAGGTGTCCATATGTGCATGGATTTATCTCTGGGCTTTCTATTTTGTTCCATGGAGAATGGCATTGAAATATGTATAATATCATATATGAAACGAGTCACCAGTCCAGATTCGATGCACGATACTGGATGCTTGGGGCTGGTGCACTGGGATGACCCAGAGGGACGGTATGGGGAGGGAGGAGGGAGGAGGATTCAGGATGGGGAACACATGTATACCTGTGGCAGATTCATTTTGATATATGGCAAAACCAATACAATATTGTAAAGTTAAATAAAATAAAAAAATAATCTCCTGTTGACCACCATCTTTTGAGTGTGCTGTTTCTTTTTGAGAATCTGACCAAAAATAGGGTTAATGTATTTTTCAAACTTATGCCTAAACAAGGTTTTCACTTAATAGAGGACTATGCCACGTTAGGAAAAGGAGTACGTCAAGGCTGTGTATTCTCACCCTGCTTATTTAACTTATATGCAGAGTACATCGTGAGAAATGCTGGGCTGGAAGAAGCACAAGCTGGAATCAAGATTTCCAGGAGAAATATCAATAACCACAGATATGCAGAAAGTGAAGAGGAACTAAAAAGTCTCTTGACGAAAGTGAAAGAGGAGAGTGAAAAAGTTGGCTTAAAGCTCAACATTCAGAAAACGAAGATCGTGGCATCTGGTCCCACCACTTCATGGCAAATAGATGGGGAAACAGTGGAAACATTGTCAGATTTTATTTTTGTGGGGCTCCAAAATCACTGCAGATGGTGATTGCAGCCATGAAATTAAAAGACACTTACTCCTTGGAAGGAAAGTTATGACCAACCTAGATAGCATATTCAAAAGCAGAGATATTACCTTGCCAACAAAGGTCCATCTAGTTAAGGTTATGGTTTTTCCAGTAGTCATGTATGCATGTGAGAGTTGGACTGTGAAGAAAGCTGAGCGCTGAAGAATTGATGCTTTTGAACTGTGGTGTTGGAGAAGACTCTTGAGAGTCCCTTGGACTGCAAGCAGATCCAACCAGTCCATCCTAAAGGAGATCAGTCCTGGGTGTTCTTTGGAAGGAATGATGCTGAAGCTGAAACTCCAGTACTTTGGCCACCTCATGCGAAGAGTTGATTCATTTGAAAAAACCCTGATGCTGGGAGGGATTGGGGGCAGGAGGAGAAGGGGACGATAGAGGATGAGATGACTGGATGACATCACTGTTTTGATGGACGTGAGTTTGAGTGAACTCCGGGAGTTGGTGATGGACAGGGAGGCATGGCGTGCTGCGATTCATGGGGTCACAAAGAGTTGAACACGACTGAGCGACTGAAATGAACTGAACTGAACTCATATACATGGAATCTAGAAAGATGGGACTATATGTATGGGATCACAGAAAATTAACCAATCTAATCACATGTGCCACAGCCTCATCTAACTGAATGAAACTGTGAGCCATGCCTTGCAGGGCCACCCAAGACAAATGGGTCAGGGTGAAGAGTTCTGACAAAATGTGGTCCACTGGAGAAGGGAATGGCAAACTACTTCAGCATTCTTGCCTTGAGAACTCCATGAACAGTATGAAAAGGCAAAAGTTTAGGAGACTGAAAGATGAACTCCCCAGGTTGGTAGGTGCCCAATATGCTACTGGAGAAAAATGGAGAAATAATTTCACAAAGAATGAAGAGATGCAACCAAAGCAAAAACAACAACCAATTGTCGGAGGGACTGGTGATGGAAGCAAGGTCCAATACTGTAAACAGCAAATAGGAATCTGGAATGTTAGCCCATGAATCAAGGCAAACTGGAAGGCTGCATACAGGAGATAGCAAGAGTGTACATTGACATTTTAGGAATCAGCGAACTAAAATGGACTGGAATGGGTGAATTTAACTCAGATGACCATTATATCTACTACAATAGGCAAGAATCCCTTAGAAGAAATAGAGTAGACATCATAGTCAATAAAAGATTCAGAAATGCAGTACTTGGATATAATCTCAAACAAACAAACAAACTAACGAAACAAAACAAACAAAACAAAACAAACAAACAAAAAAACACAGAATGATTGCTGTTCGTTTCCAAGGCAAACCATTCAATATCAGAGTAATCCAAGTCTAAGCCCCAATCGGTAATGCTGAAGAAGCTGAAATTGAACGGCTCTATGAAGACCTACAAGACCTTCTAGAAATAACATACAAAAAAGAAGTCCTCTTTATTACAGTAGACTGGAATGCAAAAGTAAGAAGTCAAGAAACATCTGGAATAACAGACAAATTTGGGCTTGGAGTACAGAATGAAACAGGGCAAAGGCTAATAGAGTTTAGACAAGAGAATGCACTGGTCATAGCAAACACCCTCTTCCAGTAACATAAGAGAAGACTCTACACATGGACATCACCAGATGGTCAACACTGAAATCACATTGGTTCCATTCTTTGCAGCCAAAGATGCACAAGCTCTAAACAGTCAGCAAAAACAAGACCAGGAGCTGACTGTGGCTCAGATCATATACTCCTTATTTCCAAATTCAGACTTAAATTGAAGAAACTGAGGAAAACCACTAGACCATTCAGGTATGACCTAAATCAAATCCCTAACGATTATACAGTGGAAGTGAGAAATAGATTTAAGGGACTAGATCTGATATACAGAGTGCCTGATGAACTATGGGTGGAGGTTTGTGACATTGTACAGGAGACAGGGAGGAAGACCATCCCGAAGAAAAAGAAATATAAAAACACAAAATGGCTGCCTGAGGATGCCTTACAAATAGCTGTGAAAAGAAGAAAAGTGAAAAGCAAAGGAGAAAAGGAAAGATATAAGCATCTGAATCCAGAGTTCCAAAGAAGAGCAAGGAGAGATTAGAAAGCCTTCCTCAGCGATCAATGCAAAGAAATAGAGGAAAACAATAGAATGGGAAACACTAGATCTCTTCAAGAGAATTAGAGATACCAAGGGAATATTTCATGCAAAGATGGGCTCAATAAAGGACAGAAATATTATGGATGTAACTGAAGAAGAAGATATTAAGAAGTCTGAATTTGGCGCTAAGAATTTCATTATCTTATGGGAAAAGGATGGAAAAACACTGGAAACAGTGTCAGACTTTATTTTGGGGGGCTCCAAAATCACTGCAGATAGTGACTGCAGCCATGAAATTAAAAGACTCTCACTACTTGAAAGAAAAGTTATGACCAACCTAGATAGCATATTCAAAAGCAGAGACATTACTTTGCCAACAAAGGTCCATCTAGTCAAGGCTATGGTTTTTCCAGTGGTCATGTATGGATGTGAGAGTTGGACTGTGAAGAAAGCTGAGCACCAAAGAATTGATGCTTTTGAACTGTGGTGTTGAAGCAGACTCTTGAGAGTGCTTTGGACTGCAAGGAGATCCAATCAGTCCATTCTGAAGGAGATCAGTCCTGAATATCCTTTGGAAGGACTGATATTGAAGCTGAAACTCCAGTTCTTTGGCCACCTGATGAGAAGAATTGACTCATTGGAAAAGACTCTGATCCTGGGAAAGATTGAAGGCGGGAGGAGAAGGGGAAGACAGAGAATGAGATGGTTGGATGGGATCACCAACTCAATGGACATGAGTTTGAGTGAACTCCGAGAGTTGGTGATGGACAGGGAGGCCTGGCGTGCTGCAGTCCATGGGATCGCAGAGAGTCAGACATGACTGAGTGACTGAACTCTAAAAGATGGTACTGATGGAATAATTTGCAGGGCAGCAATGGAGACACAGCCATGGAGAACAGACTTAAGGATCATTGGAATGCAGGTGGTGGGGGTGGAGGAAGGAGAAGGTGGAGTGTATGGGAAGAGTAACATGGAAACTTACATTACCATATATAAAATTGATAGCCAGTGAGCATTTCTGTGTGACTCAGGGAACTCAAACCATGCCTCTGCAACAACCCAGAGGAGTGAAATGTGGAGAGGGATAGGAGGGTGGTCCAAGAGGGAGCGGACATATGTATACCTATGGCTGATTCATGCTGATGTTTGGCAGAAACAAACATAATTCTGTAAGCCAACTATCCTTCAATAAAAAACAAGTATTTTTTTGAAAGACCATACAGAAAAAAAAAAAAAAAATTCAAAACACCAGCCTCCATGACTGGTGAAAAGCAAGCATTTTAAACAAGGACACCTTCACTAGCATCACCAAACTAACTGAAGATAGATTGTATGTTTTTGTTTACAAAGACATGCTACAAATTTATCCCGAACCCTTAAATTCTTCATTTTTATAAAAAATTATAGTCAGACCCCTAATGTCTTAGAATTATTTATACAATTTTATGTTTTACATTGCACACCACTCAATAAATTACATTTACTCAAAGTTGGGCTTAATTCTTTAAATGACAACCCTTAAACCTCATCACTGATGCTACTCCAAGTGCTCTATATTCTTGTAATTACACTTGTGTTCAGGTGTGTGAATCCCACGTTGCTATTTGATATCTGGTAGTACCCATTCTGCGGGGATTTACAAGCACTGTTCCTCTGTCATTGTTTTCATGAGCAGACTTGCATTTGTCAGTTATAATACAAAGCAATAATGATATGTTTTTTGTAAAATAATTGCTCTTTTGAGTCTTTATAAGATGCTAAGAAAAAGGAATGATGCTAAAGCTGAAACTCCAGTACTTTGGCCACCTCATGCGAAGAGTTGACTCATTGGAAAAGACTCTGATGCTGGGAGGGATTGGGGGCAGGAGGAGAAGGGGACGATAGAGGATGAGATGGCTGGATGGCATCACCGACTCGATGGACGTGAGTTTGAGTGAACTCCGGGAGTTGGTGATGGACAGGGAGGTCTGGCATGCTGCAATTCATGGTGTTGCAAAGAGTCGGACACAACTAAGCGACTGAACTGAAGACAAAATATCACACTAACTCATTGTTTTTTATATGTGCCTTTTGCAGTGCGTATGTTTAAACTGCTTTGGTAAATGTTACAAATTGCTAAATTTGATGGACACTTTTTTGTTCTCATCTTTCTTGTTTGTGTAGATTCTAAATAACAGCATCTCCAAGGATGAATGTGGGCACCTGAGTGACCCTGTTTACTTTCTTGGCTTTGTCTTTGGCTAAGTGTCACACAGTAAATGTTTACCTGGAACCTCATTCTGAGCACCAATATCAAGCAGTTTGCAACTTCCTAAAGGACAGAGTTTGCCCATGACTCTGAGTTACCTGTGAGATCATGTCCAAGCTTTTTAGAAATGGATACATGACTCTTGTTTGAATTAGGGGTCACCCCTACTCCCTGGAGTGTTCCTCTGACTCCACACGACTTGAAACTCTGTGCTGTGCTTAGTCCCTCAGTCATGTTCGACTCTTTGAAACCCCATGGACTGTAGCCCACCAGGCTCTTCTCTCCATGGGGATTCTCCAGGCAAGAATACTGGAGTGGGTTGCCATGCCCTCCTCCAGGGGATCTTCCCAACCCAGGGTCAAACCCAGGTCTCCCACATTGCAGGTGGGTTCTTTCCTGTGTTGCAAGAGAAAAAAATAAAAAAGAACACTTAGAATTTTCTAGTATGCAAAACTGCACCATGTCTTATTCACATCTTTCCCTTTTCCTGGAACGTCTTAATTCTATAAAATCTTGCTAAATTTAAGGATCAATTCTAATAGAAAATCTTTCCTAATCTCTCCTTCTCTTAACAGTCTCCTCTGGGCCTGGCAGCTACCACACCAGACTTCATTGTAAGTCTACAAGTGGCCTCATGTTTCAAAACAGGTAACTCTTTATTTATGTATTTACTTTTTTATGCAGGTGATTCAACTAACATTTTATTGTCCCTTAGTCTTCATGTCAGGCAATCTTGATACACCCAGGAAAAGTCATTTTATTTATTCATTTATTATTATTATTTTTTACTTTACAATATTGTATTGGTTTTGCAGGTAACTCTTTAAAGTCAGGGATGGAACTTCTGTTTTTTGTCTCAGACCATGTTGTTCAATAGTACATAGAGATGTTCAGTAATTACAAAGAATAAAGGCCACCATGCTTTACTCTAGTGCTGACATTTGCATCCTATCAACAGTGATATCCACATAATCTATAATATTCATGAAGAATTGGGTTTGGCTAAAGATGGTTTTGTGTAAATCAGATCAGATCAGATTAGATCAGTCTCTCAGTCATGTTAAACTCTTTGCGACCCCATGAATCACAGTACGCCAGGCCTCCCTGTCCATCACCAACTCCCGGAGTTCACTTAGACTCACGTCCATTGAGTCAGTGATGCCATCCAGCCATCTCACCCTCTGTCACCCCCTTCTCCTCCTGCCCCCAATCCCTCCCAGCATCAGAGTCTTTTCCAATGAGTCTTCGCATGAGGTGGCCAAAGTACTGGAGTTTCAGCTTTAGCATCATTCCTTCCAAAGATATCCCAGGCCTGATCTCTTTCAGAATGGACTGGTTGGATCTCCTTGCAGTCCAAGGGACTCTCAAGAGTCTTCTCCAACACCACAGTTCAAAGGCATCAATTCTTGGGCACTCAGCCTTCTTCACAGTCCAACTCTCACATCCATACATGACTACAGGAAAAGCCATAGCATTGACTAGGCGGACCTTTGTTGGCAAAGTAATGTCTCTGCTTTTGAATATGCTATCTAGGTTGTCATAACTTTCCTTCCAAGGAGCAACTGTCTTTTAATTTCATGGCTGCAGTTACCATCTGTAGTGATTTTGGACCCCAGAAAAGTAAAGTCTGATACTGTTTCCACTGCTTCCCCATCTATTTCCCATGAAGTGATGAGACCGGATGCCATGATCTTCGTTTTCTGAATGTTGAGCTTTAAGCCAACTTTTCACTCTCTACTTTCACCTTCATCAAGAGGCTTTTTAGTTCCTCTTCACTTTCTGCCATAAGGGTGGTGTCGTCTGCATATCTGAGGTTATTGATATTTCTCCTGGCAATCTTGATTCCAGCTTGTGTTTCTTCCAGTCCAGCGCTTCTCATGATGTACTCTGCATATAAGTTAAATAAACAGGGTGACAATATACAGCCGTGACGTACTCCTTTTCCTATTTGGAACCAGTGTGTTGTTCCATGTCCAGTTTTAACTGTTGCTTCCTGACCTGCATACAGATTTCTCAAGAGGCAGATCAGATGGTCTGATATTCCCAACTCTTTCAGAATTTTCCACAGTTTATTGTGATCCACACAGTCAAAGGCTTTGGCATAGTCAATAAAGCAGAAATAGATGCTTTTCTGGAACTCTCTCGGTTTTCCATGGTCCAGCGGATGTTGGCAATTTGATCTCTGGTTCCTCTGCCTTTTCTAAAACCAGCTTGAACACCAGGAAGTTCACGGTTCACATATTGCTGAAGCCTGACTTGGAGAATTTTAAGCATTACTTGACTAGCGTGTGAGATGAGTGCAATTGTGCGGTAGTTTGAGCTTTCTTTGGTATTGCCTTTCTTTGGGATTGGAATGAAAACTGACCTTTTCCAGTCCTGTGGCCACTGCTGAGTTTTCCAAATTTGCTGGCATATTGAGTGCAACACTTTCACAGCATCATCTTTCAGGATTTGGAATAGCTCAACTGGAATTCCATCACCTCCACTAGCTTTGTTCATAGTGATGCTTTCCAAGGCCCACTTGACTACACATTGCAGGTTGTCTGGCTCTAGGTCAGTGATCACAGCATGGTGATTATCTGGGTTTTGAAGGTCATTTTTGTACAGTTCTTCTGTGTATTCTTGCCACCTCCTCTTAATATCTTCTGCTTCTGTTAGATCCATACCATTTCTGTCCTTTATTGAGCCCATCTTGGCATGTAATATTCCTTTGGTAGCTCTGATTTTCTTGAAGAGATCCCTAGTCTTTCCCGTTGTGTTGTTTTCCTCTCTTTCTTTGCATTGATCGCTGAAGAAGGCTTTCTTATCTCTTCTTGCTATTCTTTGGTACTCTGCATTCAGATGTTTATATCTTTCCTTTCCTCCTTTGCTTTTCGCTTCTCTTCTTTTCACAGGTATTTGTAAGGCCTCCCCAGACAGCCATTTTGCTTTCTTGCATTTCTTTTCCATGGGGATGGTCTTGATCCCTGTCTCCTGTATAATGTCATGAACCTCATTCCATAGCTCATCAGGCACTCTATCAGATCTAGTCCCTTAAATCTATTTCTCACTTCCACTGTATAATCATAAGGGATTTGATTTAGGTCATACCTGAAGGGTCTAGTGGTTTTCCCTACTTTCTTCAATTTAAGTCTGAATTTGGCAATAAGGAGTTCATGGTCTGTGACACAGTCAGCTCCTGGTCTTGTTTTTGCTGACTGTATAGAGCTTCTCTATCTTTGGCTGCAAATAATATAATCAATCTGATTTTGGTGTTGATCATCTGGTGATGTCCATGTAAAGAGTCTTCTCTTGTGTTGTTGGAAGAGGGTGTTTGTTACGACCAGTGCATTTTCTTGGCAAAACTTTATTAGTCTTTGCCCTGCTTCATTCCTTATTCCAAGGCAAAATTTGCCTGTTACTCCAGGTGTTTCTTAACTTCCTACTTTTGCATTCCAGTCCCCTATAATGAAAAGGACATCTTTTTTGGTGTTAGTTCTAAAAGGTCTTGTAGGTCTTCATAGAACCGTTCAACTTCAGCTTCTTCAGCGTTACTGGTTGGGGCATAGACTTGGATTACTGTCATATTGAATGGTTTGCCTTGGAAACAAACAGAGATCATCCTGTTGATTTTCAGATTGCATCCAAGTACTGCATTTCAGACTCTTTTGTTGACCATGATGGCCACTCCATTTCTTCTGAGGGATTCCTGCCCGCAGTAGTAGATATAATGGTCATCTGAGTTAAATTCACCCATTCCAGACCATTTCAGTTCAATGATTCCTAGAATGTCAACATTCACTCTTGCCATCTCTTGTTTGACCACTTCCAATTTGCCTTGATTCATGGACCTGACATTCCAGGTTCCTACGCAATATTGCTCTTTACAGCATTGGACCTTGCTTCTATCACCAGTCACATCCACAGCTGGGATTGTTTTTGCTTTGGCTCCATCCCTTCATTCTTTCTGGAGTTATTTCTCCACTGATCGCCAGTAGCATATTGGGCACCTACTGACCTGGGGAGTTTCTCTTTCAGTATCCTATCATTTTGCCTTTTTATACTGTTTATGGGGTTCTCAAGGCAAGAATGCTGAAGTGGTTTGCCATTCCCTTCTCCAGTGGACCACATTCGGTCAGATCTCTCCACTATGACCCGCCCATCTTGGGTTGCCCCACAGGCATGGGTTAGTTTCATTGAGTTAGACAAGGCTGTGGTCCTAGTGTGATTAAATTGACTAGTTTTCTGTGAGTATGGTTTCAGTGTGTTTGCCCTCTGATGCCCTCTTGCAACACCTACCGTCTTATTTGGGTTTCCATAATTGTGTTTGTCTTTATGGTTTCTTTTGCATCCATCCTTTCCTCTGATTCATAAACTTTCAATTCATAGTTCAAGAGTATTTAATATTATCCTAACATTAACAACAATCGTATGAGGTACCTTAATAAATCAGTTACTATTTATAGACCTCAGGCATATTCCATCTCCTTCCTAAGAAGAATACCTCTTCCATGAAAAACTTTTCACTTCTTCTGCATCTCAAAGTTTTCCATTCCTCATGAAGCTAAAAAGATTCCCTGACTTTATCATACTTTTTTTTTTTTTTTTAATCCCTGAGGCTGCTCTTTTGCTGCTTTTTCCATCAAAGTGAAAATCTGTGAAAATTAGCTTCAGGACCCTGATTTCTTTAACATTATAAAGGGAATATGCACACCCTTTAAACATTGAGTTCTCCTGTATCCCTTCCCTTTTGTCCCTTTTGTCAAATTAGCCATCCTCTGAATGGCTGAATGAGTGAGTCATGAAATAGTACTTTGGCATCTTTTATGATATGAGGAAGACGTGTATGGTGATTGAGGACCTGTTTAAAGAGAGGGTTTTCATTGGGTGGGGTTTGGAGTGGTGAAGGACAGGAAAGCCTGGCATGCTGCAGTCCATGGGGTCTTGCGTCAGACATGACTGAGTGACTGAACAACAAAAAGTGGAGGAAGGATAAGAAGGGAGTCATTTACTCTGATGCAATTAAAGATGAAAAAACTAAGATACTGAAATAGAATGAAAAGTAATGCATAATGACATGTATATGCTGAAAATGAATTTAGAATAGAAATACTTGTGCTACCAATGTTCTTTTGATTTGTGTATTGAGCCTCCCTTTGGAACATGGTTTTCAAAAGAAATTAAAAAAAAAAAATACTTTAACATTGTTTTTTATTTTTACTTTATGTAGGTTTTTGTTTTTTTTTTTTTTGGATTGTGAAGACATTTCAACTCTACTCTCTAAGGAAACTTAAATTATCTAACACAATGTTAGCCAATAGCTACTAGATTTTACATTGGATCCTCAGAACTTATTGCTGAAAGTTTGTATCCTTTTACTATTTTCTCCTTTATTTCCTCTACCCACCAGGCTTTGGCCACCACTTCTCTACTCTCTGCATCTGTAAGTTTGACTTTTTTAAAGGTTCTGCCTAGAAGTGATACCAGGCAGTATTTGACTTTGGCTAATTTCACTTAGCATGATGCCTTTGAGTTTCATTCATATTGTTGCTCACTGTAAGATTTCCTACTTTCTCATGGTTGAATAATATTCAGTTGTATACACTGATCACATCTTTATCTGTTCATCCTTATACAGATACTTAGGCTGTTTACATATGTGGGCTATTTTGAATAATGCTGCAATGTGGGAATGCAGCTGTTTCTCCTGATTTCATCCCCTTTGAATAAATGCCCAGAAGTAGAATTGCTAGATCATAAAATAGTTCCAAAATCACTGCAGATGGTGATTGCAACCATGAAATTAAAAAACGCTTACTCCTTGGAAGGAAAGTTATGACCAAACTAGATAGCATATTCAAAAGCAGAGACACTACTTTGCCAAAAAAGGTCTAGTCAAGGCTATGGTTTTTCCAGTGGTTATGTATGGATGTGAGAGTTGGACTGTGAAGAAAGCTGAGCACCGAAGAATTGATGCTTTTGAACTGTGGTGTTGGAGAAGACTCTTGAGAGTCCCTTGGACTGCAAGGAGATCCAACCAGTCCATCCTAAAGATCTGTCCTGGGTGTTCACTGGAAGGACTGATGCTGAGGCTGAAACTCCAATACTTTGGCCACCTCATGTGAAGAGTTGACTCATTGGAAAAGACTCTGATGCTGGGAGGGATTGGGAGCAGGAGGAGAAAGGGATGGCAGAGGATGAGATGGCTGGATGGCATCACCGACTCGATGGACATGAGTTTGGGTAAACTCCGGGAATTGGTGATGGACAGGGAAACCTGGTGTGCTGTGATTCATGAGGTCGAAAGAGTTGGACACGACTGAGCGACTGAAGTAAACTGAACCGAAAATAGTTCTATTTTTAACTTTTAAGAACACTCATTACTGTTTTCCATAGTGACTAAATTAACATTCCCACCAACAGTGCACAAGGGTTTCTTTTTCTCCACATCCTCACCGATACTTGTTATCTATTGTCTTTTTCATCATAGTCCTTCTAAAATATGTGTAACTGGTATCTTACTGTAGTTTGATCTGCATTTCTTTGATTATTAGTGATGCTGAGCATCTTTTCATGTACCTGTTCACCATTTGTGTGTCTCCTTTGGAAAAAATGCCAATTCTGATGCTCTACCCAGTTTTGTTTTCCTTTTTAAAAAGTTATTTCTTTTGCATTACCAAACTTCTTAGTTTGATGTAGTCCCACTTTCATGTTTCCTTTGTTGACTTTGTTTTTGGTGTTACATCCAAAAAGTCATTGCCAAAATTATGTCAAGTTGCTTACCCACTATGTTTTCTGCTAGGAGTTTTATGATTTCAGGTTTTATATGCAAGTTGTTAACACTATTTGAGTTGATTTTTATGTATGGTGTGAGATCAAAGTCCAGTGTTTTACTTTTGCATGCAGTTATCCAGTCTCCCCAATACCATTTATTGGGGAAAGAACCTATTCTTTCCTCTTTATAAATTTTTGGCATCCTTGTCATGAATTAATTGATCATATACCCATGGGTTTATTTCTGAGATCTTTATTCTGTTCCACTGAACTATGCATCCGTTTTCATCCCAATACCATATTATTTTGATTACTGTAGCTTTGTGATACAGTTCAAAATCTAGAAGTATGATACTTCAAGCTTTGTTCTTTCTCAGAATGCTTTGGCCAATCAGGGTCTTGCACACTCTGTGAGTTTTGGCAAATACATAATGACAGGTACTCATTGTTGCAGTACCATACAAAGTATTTTCACTGCCTTAAAAATCCTCTGTACTCCACCTGTTCATCCTTCCTTCTCCTCCACCAACTATGGGAGACTACTGATCTTGTTGCCTCCATAGGTTTTTCCTTTTCCAGAATGCTATATAGCTGGAATCATACAGATTTCAAATTGGCATATTTCACTTAGTAATGCATGCTGGGTGCATGCTAAGTCACTTCAATCATGTCTGACTCTTTGTGACCCTATGGACTGAGGCCTGCCAGGCTCCTCTGTCCATGGGATTCTCCAGGCAAGAATACTGAAGTAGTTTGCCATTTCCTCCTCCAGGGGATCATGCCAACCCACAAGTTTGAACCCACATCTCTTATGTCTCCTGAATTGACAGGCAGGTTCTTTACCACTAGTGCCACCTGTGAAGCCCTCTTCAAAAATATGTTCCCCAACATTAGTAACCTCACTCTTGTGCATTGAAATTTTTAAGCATTTGAGAGACAAATGAACTTAAGCATTTAAGAGATAATTTATTTCTGAATTGGTCATATAAAAATATTTACTCTGAAGAAGGAGCTAAGATGGCCGAGGAATAGAACAGGGAGAACACTTTCTCCCCCACAAATTCATCAAAAGAACATTTAAACACCAAGTAAATTCCACAAAACAACTTCTGAATGTCAGCAGAGGACATCAGGCACCCAGAAAAGCAACCCATTGTCTTTGAAAGGACGTAGGAAAAAATATAAAAGACCAAAAAAGAGACAAAAGAGGGAGGAACAGAGCTCCATCCCAGGAAGGGAGTCTTAAAAAGAGAGAAGTTTCCAAACACCAGGAAACAGTCTCACTGCCGAGTCTGTGCCGAGGCTTGGAAGCACAGAGGGCAACATAACAGGGAGGAAAAATAAATAAACAATTAAAACCCACAGATTACGAGCCCTACGGTAACTCCCCCAGTGGAGAAGCAGTGCAGACGCCTGCATCCACCATTAGCAAGAGGGGGCTGGGCAGGGAGGTGTGGCACGGGCTGCATCGCTTAGAGTAAGGATCTGGCCTGAATACCCCGAGTGCTACCTGAGCGAAATAATTTGGGCTAGCAAACCAGACTGTGGGATATCTACCACACAAAAAGCCAGCCCTAACCTAAGACACCATCAGGCCTGCGCACGGAACAAAGGACTGTACAGAGATAGCCGGCTGCAGACCGTCCCCCTCCAGTGACAGGCAGCCAGAGCCAGAAGGGGGCAATCACAGCCCCAGAGAGACATTATCTACAAAACTGTAAGCAGGCTTTTTTGCTAACTAAAACTTCTTGGGGTTCTGGACAGTCAACATCCGCCTGAGAAGGTGCGCCGGTTGTACACCCAGATAACCGAGCGGTGGGGAGGCAATAAGTCACAGCAACCGTGCTCGCCAAACACCTCATCACCTGAGCTGCTCGGACCTGGGAAGGGCACAAAACGCAAACCCAACCGAGTCTGTGCCTCTGAGGACTACCCGAGTGCCTGAACCTGAGCGGCTTAGACCTGGGAGGTGCAAGCAGCCCAGGGCCGGCCGCAGTTGGTTCCCAGCGGAGCAACCTAGAGCCTGAGCAGTGTGGGCAGGGAGGCTACACGCGCCGTGAGAGGGGGCACGCTCAGTGTGGCTGAGGCACTGTGAGCACACACCAGTCTTATTTATTTGTAGCATCGCTCCCTCCCCGCAGCATGACTGAACAAGTGAGCCTTAAAAAAAAAAAAAAAAAAAACAGCAAAAAAAGGTGTCCACCACCGCCCCCTTTGTATCAGGGCGGAAATCAGACACCGAAGAGACCAGCAAACAGAAGAAGCTATAACAGAGGGAACCGACTTGGAAGCGACAGGCAATAGATTAGAACCCCATGGTTAGTACCAACTACATAGGAAGGGGCCTGTAGATCTTGAGAAATATAAGCCGGAACAAGGAACTAGCCGAAAATGAACTGAATACACAATACCCACAACAACATCAGAGAAAGTCCTATATATATTTTTACTATTTTTACGATCATTCTTTCTTTCTTTTTTTTAATTTTTTAAAAATTTTAAGTCCTCTATTACTCCTTTAATTTTCACTTTTATAACCTACTATTACTTTGCAAAAAAAAAAAAGACCCTTTTTAAAAAAGCAAACTTCATATATGTATTTTCTTATAACTTTTGTGACCTTGTTTTTTTTTTCTTCTTCTTCTTCTTTTCTTTAACATTGTATTTTTGAAATTCCAAACTCTGCTCTAGATATTTAATTTTAGCTTTTTGGTATTTGTTATCAATTTTGTACCTATATATTTTTTTAAATAACTTTTGTGACTTTTTTCTTTCTTTCTTTCTTTCTCTTCATCTTTTCTTTAACATTGTATTCCTGAAATTCCAAACTCTACTCTAGATTTTTAATTTATGCTTTTTGGTATTTGTTATCAATTTTGTACCTATATCTTTTTATAATTTTTGTGATTTTGTTTGTTTTTGATATGTTTTTTTTTTTCCTCTTTCTTTTTCTTCTTCTTTTCTTTAACATTGTATCTTTGAAATTCCAAACTCTACTCTAGATTTTTAACTTTTGCTTTTTGGTATTTGTTATCAATTTTGTACCTATATTTTCTTTATAATTTTTTGACTTTTTTTTTTCTTTTTCCTTTTCTCTCTTTCTTTTCCTTCTTCTTTTCTTTAACATTGTATCTTTGAAATTCCAAACTCGACTCTAGATTTTTAATTTTTGCTTTTAGGTATTTGTTACCAATTTTGTACCTTTAAGAACCCAATCTTCAGTACCCATTTTTTACTAGGAGTGAGATTACTGGCTTGACTGCTCTCTCCCCCTTTGGACTCTCCTTCTTCTTCCACCAGTTCGCCTGTGTCTCCTCCCTAACCCTTCTCTACTCTACCCAACTCTGTGAATTTCTGTGTGTTCCAGATGGTGGAGAATACTTAGGGAACTGATTACTGGCTGGATCTGTCTCTCTCCTTCTCATTCCCTTCTTTTATCCTCCTGGCCACCTCTGTCTCCTTCCTCCCTCTTCTCTTCTCTGTATAACTCAGTGAACATCTCTGAGCTGTCCAGTTGTGGAGTGCACATAAGGAAGTCATTACTGGTTAGCCCGCTCTCTCCTCTACTGATTCCACCTCATCTCATTCGGGTCATCTCTAACTCCCTCCCCCCTTTTCTCTTCTCCATGTAATTCTGTGAACCTCTCTGGGTGACCCTCATGGTGGAGAAACTTTTCATCTTTAACCTAGATGTTTTATCAATGGTCCTGTATAGAAGGAGAAGTTTTGAGACTACTGTAAAAATAAGACCGATAACTGCAAGCAGGAGGCTTAAGTCCAAACCCTGACTCCAGGGAACATTAATTGACAGGAGCTCATCAAATGCCTCCATACCTACACTGAAATCAAGCACCACACAAGGGCCAACAAATTCCAGGGCAAGACATACCAAGCAAATTCTCCAGCAACACAGGAACACAGCCCTGAGCTCCAATATACAGGCTGCCCAAAGTCACCCCAAAACCATAGACATCTCATAACTCATTACTGGACACTTCATTGCACTCCAGAGAGAAGAAATCAAGCTCCACCCACAAGAACACCGGCACACACTTCCCTAACCAAGAAACCTTGACAAGCCACCTGTACAAACTGACACACAGTGAGGAAATGCCACAATAAAGAGAACACCACAAACTGCCAGAATACAGAAAGGACACCCCAAACTCAGCTATTTAAATAAGATGAAGAGACAGAGGAATACCCAGCAGGTAAAGGAACAGGATAAATGCCCACCAAACCAAACAAAAGAAGAAAAGATAGGGAATCCACCTGATAGAATTCTGAATGATGATAGGGAAACTGACCCAAAATCTTGAAATCAAAATGGAATCACAGATAAATAGCCTGGAGACAAGGATTGAGAAGATGCAGAAAGGTTTAACAAGGACCTAGAAGAAATAAAAAAGAGTAAATATATAATGAATAATGAAATAAATGAGATAAAAAACACTCTGGAGGCAACAAATAGTAGAATAACAGAGGCAGAAGATAGGACTAGTGAATTAGAAGACAGAATGGTAGAAATAAATGAATCAGAGAGGATAAAAGAAAAATGAATTAAAATAAATGAGGACAATCTCAGAGACCTCCAGGACAATATTAAATGCTACAACATTCTAATCATAGGGGTCCCAGAAGAAGAAGACAAAAAGAAAGACCATTGGAAAATACTTGAGGAGATAATAGTTGAAAACTTCCCTAAAATGGGGAAGGAAATAATCACCCAAGTCCAAGAAACCCAGAGAGTCCCAAACAGGATAAACCCAAGGCGAAACACCCCAAGACACATATTAATCAAATTAACAAAGATCAAACACAAAGAACAAATATTAAAAGCAGCAAGGGAAAAACAACAAATAACACACAAGGGAATTCCCATAAGGCTAACAGCTGATCTTTCAATAGAAACTCTCCAAGCCAGGAGGGAATGGCAAGACATACTTAAAGTGAAGAAAGAAAATAACCTACAGCCCAGATTATTGTAGCCAGAAAGGATCTCGTTCAAATATGAAGGAGAAATCAAAAGCGTTACAGACAAGCAAAAGATGAGAGAATTCAGCACCACCAAACCAGCTCTCCAACAAATACTAACGGATATTCTCTAGACAGGAAACACAAAAACGGTGTATAAATTCGAACCCAAAACAATAAAGTAAACGGCAACGGGATCATACTTATCAACAATTACCTTAAACGTAAATGGGTTGAATGCCCCAACCAAAAGACAAAGACTGGCTGAATGGATACAAAAACAAGACCCCTACAATATGTTGTCTACAAGAGACCCACCTCAATACAGGGGACACATACAGACTGAAAGTGAAGGGCTGGAAAAGGATTTCCTATGCAAATAGGGACCAAAAGAAAGCAGGAGTAGCAATACTCATATCAGATAAAATAGACTTTAAAACAAAGGCTGTGAAGAGACACAAAGAAGGATACTACATAATGATCAAAGGATCAGTCCAAGAAGAAGATATAACAATTATGTACGACAAATACTAACAAGTATGAAAGGAGAAATTAACAATAACACAGTAATAGTGGGAGACTTTAATACCCCACTCACACCTATAGATAGATCAATTAAACAGAAAATTAACAAGGAAACACAAACTTTATTTTTTTTTTTTTTTTAATTTTATTTATTTTTTTTTTTTTTTAAATTTTATTTTTAAAAAAATCACATGCTCCCCATCCTGAACCCTCCTCCCTCCCAACCTCCCCATACCATCCCCCTGGGCCTTCCCAGCGCACCAGCCCCAAGCATCCAGCATCGTGCACTGAACCTGGACTGGCATCTCGTTTCAATGTCATTGAAACATGTGAAATGTCATGTAGGAAACACAAACTTTAAATGATACAATAGACCAGTTAGACCTAATTGATATGTATAGGACATTTCATCCCAAAACAATGAATTTCACCTTTTTCTCAAGCACACACGGAACCTTCTCCAGGATAGATCACATCCTGGGCCATAAATCTAGCCTTGGTAAATTCAAAAAAATTGAAATCATTCCAAGCATCTTTTCTGACCACAATGCAGTAAGATTAGATCTCAATTACAGGAAAAAAACTATTAAAAATTCCAACATATGGAGGCTGAAGAACATGCTGCTGAATAACCAACAAATCAAAGGAGAAATCAAAAAAGAAATCAAAATTTACATAGAAACGAATGAAAATGAAAACACAACAACCCAAAACCTGTGGGACACGGTAAAAGCAGTCCTAAGGGGGAAGTTCATAGCAATACAGGCACACCTCAAGAAACAAGAAAAAAGTCAAACAAATAACCTAACTCTACACCTAAAGCAACTAGAAAAGGAAGAAATGAAGAACCCCAGGGTTAGTAGAACGAAAGAAATCTTAAAAATTAGGGAAGAAATAAATGCAAAAGAAACAAAAGAGACCATAGCAAAAATCAACAAAGCCAAAAGTTGGTTCTTTGAAAGGACAAATAAAATTGACAAACCATTAGCCAGACTCATCAAAAAGCAAAGGGAGAAAAATCAAATCGATAAAATTAGAAATGAAAATGAAGAGACCACAACAGACAACACAGAAATACAAAGGATCATAAGAGACTACTATCAGCAATTATATGCCAATAAAATGGATAACGTGGAAAAAATGGACAAATCCTTAGAAAAGTAAAACTTTCCAAAACTGGACCAGGAAGAAATAGAAAATCTTAACAGACCCATCACAAGCATGGAAATTGAAACTGTAATCAGAAATCTTCCAGCAAACAAAAGGCCAGGTCCAGACGGCTTCACAGCTGAATTCTACCAAAAATTTAGAGCAGAGCTAACACCTATCCTACTCAAACTCTTCCAGATAATTGAAGAGGAAGGTAAA
This sequence comes from Bos mutus, assembly GCF_027580195.1. Taxonomy (NCBI): domain Eukaryota; kingdom Metazoa; phylum Chordata; class Mammalia; order Artiodactyla; family Bovidae; genus Bos; species Bos mutus. Next base: position 49,198,262 of record NC_091639.1, on the reverse strand, counting down.
CTTCCAAACTCATTCTATGAGGCCACCATCACCCTAATACCAAAACCTGACAAAGATCCCACAAAAAAAGAAAACTACAGGCCAATACCACTGATGAACATAGATGCAAAAATCCTTAACAAAATCCTAGCAATCAGAATCCAATAACACATTAAAAAGATCATACACCATGACCAAGTAGGCTTGATCCCAGGGATACAAGGATTCTTCAATATCCACAAATCAACCGATGTAATGCACCACATTAACAAATTGAAAAATAAAAACAATACACTTATTTCAATAGATGCAGAGAAAGCCTTTGACAAAATTCAACATCCATTTATGATAAAAACTCTCCAGAAAGCAGGAATAGAAGGAACATACCTAAACATAATAAAAGCTATATACGACAAACCCACAGCAAACATTATCCTCAATGGTGAAAAATTGAAAGCATTTCCTCTAAAGTCAGGAACAAGATAAGGGTGCCCACTTTCACCATTACTATTCAACATAGTTTTGGAAGTTTTGGCCACAGCAATCAGAGCAGAAAAAGAAATAAAAGGAATCCAAATTGGAAAAGAAGAAGTAAAACTCTCACTGTTTGCAGATGACATGATCCTCTATATAGAAAACCCTAAAGACTCCACCAGAAAATTACTAGAACTAATCAATGAATATAGTAAAGTGGCAGGATATAAAATCAACACACAGAAATCCCTTGCATTCCTATACACTAATAATGAGAAAACAGAGAAATTAAGGAAACAATTCCATTCACCATTGCAACGGAAAGAATAAAATACTTAGGAATATATCTACCTAAAGAAACTAAAGACCTATATATAGAAAACTATAAAACACTGGTGAAAGAAATCAAAGAGGACACTAATAGATGGAGAAATATACCATGTTCATGGATTGGAAGAATCACTATAGTGAAAATGAGTATACTACGCAAAGCAATTTATGGATTCAATGCAATCCCTATCAAGCTACCAACAGTATTCTTCACAGAGCTAGAACAAATAATCCCACAATTTGTATGTAAATACAAAAAACCTTGAATAGCCAAAACGATCTTGAGAAAGAAGAATGGAACTGGAGGAATCATCCTACCTGACTTCAGGCTCTACTACAAAGCCACAGTCATCAAGACAGTATGGTGCTGGCACAAAGACAGAAATATAGAAAAATGGAACAAAATAGAAAGCCCAGAGATAAATCAAGCACATATGGACACCTTATTTTTGACAAAGAAGACAAGAATATACAATGGATTAAAGACAACCTCTTTAACAAGTGGTGCTGTGAAAACTGGTCAACCACTTGTAAAAGAATGAAACTAGAGCACTTTCTAACACCATACACAAAAATAAACTCAAAATGGAGTAAAGATCTAAATGTAAGACCAGAAACTATAAAACTCCTAGAGGAGAACATAGGCAAAACACTCTCTGACATACATCACAGCAGGATCCTCTATGACCCACCTCCCAGAATATTGGAAATAAAAGCAAAAATAAACAAATGGGACCTAATTAAACTTAAAAACTTCTGCACAACAAAGGAAACTATAAACAAGGTGAAAAGACAGCCTTCAGAATGGGAGAAAATAATAGCAAATGAAGCAACTGACAAACAACTAATCTCCAAAATATACAAGCAACTCCTACAGCTCAATTCCAGAAAAATAAAGGACCCAATCAAAAAATGGGCCAAAGAACTAAATAGACATTTCTCCAAAGAAGACATACAGATGGCTAACAAACACATGACAAGATGCTCAACATCACTCATTATCCGAGAAATGCAAATCAAAACCACTATGAGGTACCATTTCACGCCAGTCAGAATGGCTGCGATCCAAAAGTCTACAAATAATAAATGCTGGAGAGGGTGTGGAGAAAAGGGAACCCTCTTACACTGTTGGTGGGAATGCAAACTAGTACAGCCACTATGGAGAACAGTGTGGAGAGTCCTTAAAAAACTGGAAATAGAACTGCTTTATGATCCAGCAACCCAACTGCTGGGCATACACACTGAGGAAACCAGAAGGTAAAGAGACACGTGTACCCCAATGTTCATCACAGCACTGTTTATAATAGCCAGGACATGGAAGCAACCTAGATGTCCATCAGCAGATGAATGGATAAGAAAGCAGTGGTACATATACACAATGGAATATTACTCAGCCATTAAAATGAATACATTTGAATCAGTTCTAATGAGGTGGATGAAACTGGAGCCTATTATACAGAGTGAAGTAAGCCAGAAAGAAAAACACCAATACAGTATACTAACGCATATATATATGGAATTTAGAAAGATGGTAACAATAACCCTGTATATGAGACAGCAAAAGAGACACTGATGTATAGAACAGTCTTTTGGACTCTGTGGGAGAGGGAGAGGGTGGAATGATTTGGTAGAATGGCATTGAAATATGTATAATATCATATATGAAACGAGTCACCAGTCCAGGATCAATGCATGATACTGGATACTTGGGGCTGGTGCACTGGGACGACCCAGAGGGATGGTATGGGGAGGGAGGAGGGAGGAGGGAGGAGAGTTCAGGATGGGGAACACATGTATACCTGTGGCAGATTCATTTTTATATATGGCAAAACCAATACAATATTGTAACATTAAATAAAAATAAAATTAAATTATATATATATATATATATATATATATATATATATATATATTGCATTAATAGGTTAAAAACTGATGGGTCTAAAATATACACAATTTGAAAAGAACGAAAGTTTAATTATACTAAGGTTTTTTACATTTCATAAATTAAGATGCAAATGAGAATAATTCTTAGGTAAGTCTTTCTTATTGTTGTTATTTAATCACTAAGTCATTTCTGACTCTTTTGTGACCCCATGGACTTTAGCTCACTAGGCTCCTCTGTGCATGGGATTCCCCATGCAAGAATACTGGAGTGGGTTGACATTTCTTCTCTTAGGTGTCTTCCCAACCCAGGGATCAAAACTGCATCTCCTGTGCTGGCAGGTGCATTCTTTTACCACTGAGCCACCAGAGAAGCCCAAGTCTTTCTTACTTTGTGTCAGATTTGCTGTATTTTAAGTGATACTAATTTGTCCTACTCTTGCCTTCTGAAGTCATACAGGAAAAATCTACCTGGTTTTCAATTATCTGAAAGAGTTTTACTAGTAAGGAGATTATCTTTCTTTTAAGGTTAATATTATTAGTTTTCTCATAACATTTCAAGATCCCTTGAACACTCTGATTATGATTTTCTGTAAAGTCTCCCATTTACTAATAGATTCATTGACTAACTAATTTATTTATTCAAACTGTAATTATTACATACCTAGACTCTGCCAGGCCCCATGGCTTGTGCTGAGAAGCCACTGAAAATAGCTGATCACTAACTTAAAAAAGAAAAAAAAAAAAAGAAAGAAAAAAAAAAAAAAACAGTTTCTGTCTTATCTCCTCCCCACCTTTTATAGAATTAGCAACTTTCTCTTTGATGCATTTATAGCAGCTTATGTAAGTCTAATCAAGTACCTTTTCTCCATTTAATTGCTCACAAATCTATCCTCTCCTGTTAGTCTACAGTTTCTCTCAGGGTAGGGACAGTTAAGCATTTACAGAGAGCTTAGGTTAAGGGCATGGACTCAGAAGCCAAAGCAGGTTCAAATCATGCTCTGCCTCCTACTCCCCAAGGACCCCAGGTAAACAGTCCTATGCAGGTAAGTGGGGATGTGATCAGTGTCTACTTCACAGGCCACTGTGGGGACTCCTGTTGCTGAACCGGCCAAACTATTTCCTTTGGTCTCATACTGTATTTGGTAAAAATATTTCTGTGATTCTGAATATAGATAGATTGTGAGTCCAATACTCACTGTGCAGATTTTCTCTTTAGTGATGTGTTTTATGGGCTATTTTAGTAGAAATGCAGAAGAGATGATTTTTAGGAGCTAGACACTAAGTGAAAGACTCCAAATTTAACTTAAACATTGCCTCTTATGAACAAGAAAGCATTATATCTTCTCAAAATAATAACTGCCTTTCAAATTTATTTGATAAATGAACTGCATTAATTTTGTTTTTACATCAGCTTGATAAATTTAAGATTTATATCTTTCTAAATACATTTTCAGTGTAGATGTTTGTAAGCATGACAGAACTGATAACTTCTTCCAGATGACAATAATTATAAAGACACATTAAGAACATCAATATTTTAAAACCACATCCTAGCCAACAAACATTAATACAAAGTTATATTTGAAGTAGTTATAGTCTTCTTATATACTTAACATAATTATAAGTGCTTTTACTATATAATTATTATGTAGTAAGACAAAAGAGTTTCAGAAAATAATATTCTTTTATGGATATGATAAATATATATGTGTATGACTATCAATGCATGATAAATAGGGCCTTTTTTATTCATGAAGTTGGATGTCAAACTCAACTGAAAAATGTGTATCATATTCAACGTATTTATTCCAAGGCTTATTAAAATTATTCTACTTTGCTGCAGATGGATAAAATAACAATCACTTTTCTATGTTTTATGGATTAAAATGGTGTAAAATGATGACTTAAAACTTCCTATGTTTACAATTTTATTAAAACCCCAAGTTATATGCTTGATTAATATTTACAAAGATGCACTGCAGTGCCTTCTTAATAGTAACTGTCATGATTTCATGGGGTGCTGCTCAAATATTGAAGTACTCTGACAACATCCATCATAGCTACAAAAAAGAAAGTTCCAACATAGATAAAATGCAGTCATAAAAAATCTAACACAAGATCAAAAAATAATAGATAATTAGACACTGAATACATAAAACATCAACAATATATTTTTGGCACACTGGGTTAAGTTTAAATAGCAGTAGAAAAAGAGCAAGTAATAAAGAAAGTCTAAATCTGTTAATGATTTTAATATCTTAACCATTCCAAATATAAAAAGAACACAACTTGATTTAAAAGATTATTTAAATATGTCAACTAAAGAAGCAGTGATCAGAGAATGCTGTTAAATGAGAAATCCAGAACTATGCAATCCAACATTATGGCCACTAGTCACATGTGACTATTTAAATTTAATCAATTGAAATTAATTAGCATTCAAAATTCAGCTGATTGGTCACATTAGCTAGGTTTCAAGTGCCCAAAGCCACATGTAGGTGGTGACTAATAAAAGTGACAGCACAGACAGAACATTTCCAACAACACAGATATCTCTGTTGGAGAACTTTAACTGGAATATTTTAGAGTTTTAGGAAAACACTACTATGGAGAGTTGAGAATATAGAATTAAATTTTTATTATCACGTGAAGCCAATGTTCCAGGTATTTATTATGATATTTTAGAATAGAAAAGTTAGCAAATTAACTCAGGTTCACTGTATATGACTAGTTGAAAGAATGATTGTACATTTTAATAATGGACACATGTCATCCATAACTACTAAACCCAGGTATAAAGAAACTAGCTTCATCACTCATGCTTATCATTTTTAAAATTCCAAAGTACTTAGAAAAGCTACAATTCTGTCCAATAAAATTAACAAAGAACAACAACAATGAGAATAACAACAACAAAAACTAGTGGTATTATTCCTTTCACAGTTCTTGGGATGAGGAAGTAAATTAAGAATTCCATGGCTATAATCATAGTAAACTCATTCTCTTTAAATAACTAGATACACATGATTAGTGAGAAAACTGACAGGCGGTGAGATTGGTATTTAGTTGCAGCTTACTATAAATGTCAAAGTGAGTTTCATAGAGGGACATTCTAGAGCCTGGGCTCATGAACAGATACACAAGTCATGCATTGAAGTATATACACTTAGGTACTGATAAGTTACTTAAATTCTCCATCAGTTTCTTGATCTGTAAAAAGGGAGTTCAGTCCTGGAGGAATCAACATGCCTGACTTCAGAATATACTAAACAGCTACAGTTATCATCAAGACATTATGGTACTGGCACAAAGACATAAATATAGATCAACGGAACAAAATTGAAAGCCCAGAGATAAATCCATGTATCTATGGATGCACATCTTATCTTTGACAAAGGAGGCAACAACATACACTGGACAAAAGACAATCTCTTTAACCAGTGGTGCTGGGAAAACTGGTCAACCACTTGTTAAAAAAAAAAAAAAAAAAAAAAAAAAAACTAGAACACTTTCTAACACCATACACAAAAATAAACTCAAAATGGATTAAAGATCTAAATGTAAGACCAGAAACTATAAAACTCCTAGAGGAAAACAGGCAAAACACTCACTGACATAAATCACAGCAGGATCGTCTAGGAACCACCTCACAGAATAATGGAAATAAAAGCAAAAATAAACAAATGGGACCTAATTAAACTTAAAAGCTTTTGCACAATGAAGGAACTATAAGCAAGGTGAAAAGACAGCCTTCAGAATGGGAAAAAATAATAGCAAATGAAGCAACTGACAAAGAATTAATCTCAAAAATAAACAAGCAGCTCATGTAGCTCAATTCAAGAAAAATAAATGACTCAATCAAAAAATGGGCCAAAGAACTTAACAGACATTTCTCTAAAGAAGACATATAGATGGTTAACAAACACATGAAAAGATGCTAAGCACCATTCATTATTAGAGAAATGCAAATCAAAACCACAATGATACACCATCTCATGCCAGTCAGAATGGCTGCTATCAAAAAGTCTACGAACTGTAAGTGCTGGAGAGGGTGTGGAAAAATGAACCCTCTTACACTGTTGGTGGGAATGTAAACTAGTACAGCCACTATAGAGAACAGTACAGATATTCCTTAAAAAAAAAAAAAAAAAAAAACTGGAAATAGAACTGCCATACAACCCAGCAATTCCACTGCTGATCACACACACCAAGGAAACCAGAACTGAAAGAGACACATGTACCCCCAATGTTCACCGCAGCACTGTTTACAATAGCTAGGACATGGAAGCAATTTAGATGTCTATCCTCAGACGAATGCATAAGAAAGCTATGGTACAGATACACAGTGGAATATTACTCAGCTATTAAAGAAAATTCATTTGAATCAGTTCTAATGAGGTGGATGAAACTGGACCCTAATATATAGGGTGAAGTAAGTCAGAAAGAAAAACACCAATACTGTATATTAACGCATATATATGAAATTTAGAAAGATGGTAATGATGACCTTATATGCGAGATAGCTAAAGAGACACAGATGTAAAGAACAGACTTTTGGACTCTGTGGGAGAAGGCAAGGGTGCGATGATTTGAGAGAACAGCATTGAAAAGTGTGTATTACTGTATGTGAAACAGATTGCCAATTTAGGTTCAATACGTGAGACAGGGCGCTCAGGGCTGGTGCACTGTGACGACCATGAGGGATGGGATAGGGAGGGAGGGGAATGGGGATTCAGGATGGGAAACACATGTACACCCATGGCTGATTCATGGCAACGTATGCCAAAAATCACTACAATATTGAAAAGTAATCAGCCTTCCATTAAAATAAATAAATACATGTTTAAAAAAAGGAAAAAAAAAAGAGTTCAGTTCAGTTCAGTCACTCAACTTTTTCTGACTTTTTGCAGCATTATGGACTGCAGTATGCCAGGCTTCCCTGTCCATCACCAACTCCCGGAGGCTGCTTTAACTCATACCCATCAAGTAGGTGAGGCCACCCAACCATTTCATCCTGCCATCCTCTTCTCCTCCTGCATTCAATCTTTCTCAACATCATTGTCTTTTCCAATGAGTAAGTTCTTGGCATCAGTTGGCTAAAGTATTGGAGGTTCAGCTTCAGCATCAGTCCTTCCAATGAACATTGAGGACTGATTTCCTTTATGATTTACTGGTTTGATCTCCTTGCAGTCCAGGGATGCTGAAGAGTCTTCTCCAACACCCCAGTCCAAAAGCATCAATTTTTCAGTACTCAGCTTTCTTTATGGTCCAACTTACACATCCATACATGAATACTGGAAAAACCATAGCTTTGACTAGACAGACATTTGTCAGCAAACTAATGTCTCTCCTTTTTAATATGCTGCCTAGGTTTGTCACAGTTTTTCTTCCAAGGAGCAAGCATATTTTAATTTCATGGCTGCAGTCACCATCTGCAGTGATTTTGGAGCCAAAGAAAATAAAATCTGTCACTGTTTCCATTGTTTCCCTTTCTATTTACCATAAAGTGATGAGACTGGATGCCATGATCTTTGTTTTTTGAATGCTCAGTTTTAAGCCAGCTGTTTCACTCTCCTCTTTCACTTTCATCAAGGGGCTCTTTAGTTCCTCTTTGCTTTCTGCCATAAGGGTGGTGTCATCTGCATATCTGAGATTATTGATATTTCTTCATGCAATCTTGATTCCAGCTTGTGCTTCATCCAGCCCAGCATTTCACACGATGTACCCTGCATATATGTTAAATAAGCAGGATGGTGCAGCCTTGATGTATTCCTTTCCCAAGTTGGAACCAGTCTGTTGTTTGAAGTCCAGTTCTAACTGTAGCTTCTTGACCTGCATACAGATTTCTCAGGAGGAGTTAATGTTGTTTGGTATTCCCATCTCTTGAAGAATTTTCCACAGTTCATTGTGATTCACACAGTCAAAGGCTTTGGAGTAGTCAATAAAAAAAGTAGATGTTTTTCTGGAACTCTCTTACTTTTTCTACAATCAAATGGATGCCGGCAATTTGATCTCTGGTTTCTCTGCATTTTCTAAATCCAGCTTGAACATCTGGAAGTTCTCATTTCAAGTACTGTTGAAGTCTGCCTTTGATAATTTTGAGCATTATTTGCTAGCGTGTGAGATGAGTGCAATTGTGTGATAGTTTGAACAATCTTTGGCATTGCCTTTCTTTGGGATTGGAATGAAAACTGACCTTTTCCAGTCCTGCATCCACTGCCGAATTTTCAGAATTTGCTGGTGTATTGAGTGCCAACACTCTCATAGCACTATCTTTTAGGATTTGAAATAACTAAACAAGAATTTTATCACCTCCACTAGCTTTGTTCCCAGTGATACTTCTGAAGGACCACTTAACTTCACATTCTAGGACGTCTGGCTCTAGGTGAATGATCACACCATCATCTTTATCTGGGTCATTAAGATCTTTGTGTGTGTGTGTGTGTGTGTGTGTGTGTGTGTGTGTAGTTCTTTTTTGTATTCTTACCATCTTTTCTTAATATCTTCTGCTTCTGTTAGGTCCATACCATTTCTGTCCTTTACTGAGCCCATCTTTGCATGAAATATTCCCTTGTTATCTCTGATTTTCTTGAAGAGATCTCCAGCCTTTTCCATTCTACTGTTTTACTCTATTTCTTTGCATTGATCACTGGGGAAGGCTTTCTTATCTCTCTTTGCTATTCTTTAGAACTCTGCATTCAGATGGGTATATCTTTCCTTTTCTCCTTTGCCTTTCACTCTTCTTTTTCTCAGCTCTTTGCAAGACCTCCTCAGACAACTGTTTTGCTTCTTTGCATTTCTTTTTCTTGGGAATGGTCTTGATCACTGCCTCCTGTATAATGCCACGAACCTCTGACCATAGTTCTTCAGGAACTCTATCTATAAGATCTAATCCCTTAATCTGTTTGTCACTTCTACTCTATAACTGTAAGGGATTTAATTTAGGTCATACCGGAATGGTCTAGTGGTTTTCCCTACTTCCTTCAATTTAAGTCTGAATTTTGCAATAAGGATTCCATGACCTGAACCAGAGTTTGTGTCTTGTCTTTTTTTTTTTTTTTTTTCCCTGACTGTATAGAGCTTCTCCATTTTCAACTGGAAAGAATATAATCAAGCTGATTTGGTATTGACCATCTGGTGATATCCATGTGCAGTGTTGTTTCTTGTGTTGTTGGAAGAGGGTATTTGCTATGAACAGTTCCTTCTCTTGGCAAATCTCTGTTAGCCTTTCCCCTGGTTCATTTTGTACTCCAAGGCTAAACTTGCCTGTTACCCCAGGTATCTCTTGACTTCAGACTTTTGCATTCCAATTCCCTCTGATGAAAAATACTTCTTTTTAGGTGTTAGTTCTAGAAGGTCTTGTAGGTCTTCATAGAACCATTCAACTTTAGCTTCTTCAGCATTAGCAGTTGGTTCATAGATTTGGATTACCTTGATATTGAATGGTTTCCCTGGAAACTAGCAGAGTCCATTCTGTCGTTTTTGAGATGCACCCAAGTACTGCGTTTTGGGCTCTTTTTTTGAGTATGAGTGCCATTTCATTTCTTCTAAGGGACTCTTGCCCATATTAGTAGATATAATGGTCATCTGAATTAAATTTGCCCACTCTGGTCCATTTTAGTTCATTGATTCCTAAAATGTCGTTGTTCACTCTTGCCATCTCCTGTTTGAAAACTTCCAATTCACCTTGATTCATGGACCTAACATGAAGAGATAAGAGTTACATATTCTTCATTTTGACTTTTATGAAGATGCCAGCTAATAGAGAACATGTGGTAGTGGTTTAGTTGCTAAGTTGTGTCCAACTTTTGCAACTCTTTAACTATAGCCTGCCAGGCTCCTCTGTCCAAGCAATTTCCCAGGCAAGAATACTGGAATAGGTTGTCATTTCTTTCTCCAGGGAGAGAATATAACAAATGTTAATTAGTAGTGGTATTTAGAAATATAATGAAATTAGTATTACTATTATTTTTATATACAGAAAAAAACAGCTTATTTTAAAGTGTAGGTTTCCAATATTTATCCTATATACTAGAATCAGAATTTTTGTTGAGGAGGAAGCTTATTAATCAATATGTTTTACAAATTCCCCAAGTAATCCTTCTTTGTACTAACATTTGAGAAACTTTAAGATCAGAAAGTTTTTACACTTAGGAATTAGGACTGAATTTGAATCTAGACAATGCCATTTCTTAGAGCCTTAGTTTCCTCATCTGTAAAATGGTAGGATAATATTTATTTCATAAGATCATCATGAGGGTGCTATTATTACTTAGGATACCAAGAAGATCCACTGAAATTGTTGATAATTGTTTCATCACCCATCATTCACAGGTCATTTTTTCACCACTGAGCAAATATCTTAATGCTGTGATTTTTCAAACGTGGTCACTGAACTAAGCTGCTGAATCAGCATCGCTGGTGAACTTGTTAGAAATGCAAATGGGAAGGACTCTTCCCCAGTCCTACTAAGTCAGAAATCCTGTGGCTAGGGCCCAGGCATCTGGTTCTTTCCAAGTGCTCCAGGTGAGCACTGATGCAGCTAGTCTGAGAGCAACTTTTTTTTTTTTTTTTTTTTTTTTATTTTTTTTTATTTTATTGTGGAATTTATTTATTTTTTTAATTTTATTTTATTTTTAAACTTTACAATATTGTATTAGTTTTGCCAAGTATCGAAATGAATCCGCCACAGGTATACCCGCGTTCCCCATCCTGAACCCTCCTTCTTATGCACGGTACTGAGAGCAACTCTTTCAATGGATTATTTTTAATCAACTGTTGGCAGCCACCAAAGCTGAAAACCAAGTATCTGAAAAAACCCAAAACATAATGATAGGGACTTTTATATAGTTTTAGTCTGATTTAAAATGATACATTTGTCACCATGTTAGCTTACTCACCATTATGTCTTTTTTCTCCCAAAACATAAAGCACAGTGATATTACTATTTTTATTAACCCATTAATTGCAATGTGCTTAAAATAAATCAGGTGTCATTCTCTTCCCTTCTAGTGGATTTTAGAGAACCCCATAAACTGCATCATGACCAGAAATCAAGCATTTTAACATGAGATGCAAATAGTTTTGAACCAAATTAACATGGCCTGCTTTGGTCTGATTTGCTCAGGCAAATTCATGGAATATTTAAGGCATGGGTCAACATTTTATTTTCTGTAAAGGGTCAGGCAACAAATATTTGGTGTTTATCAGATCATATGGCCTCTTGGAATTACTCAACTACTCCTGTAACACAAAATTGCTATAGAAAATAAATAAACAAATGTGTATAATTATGTTCTAATAAAACTGTACCAAAACAGGTCATGGATTTGATCCATGGGTTCATCAATGCTTGTGGACTAAAAAATCATGACAATATTTTACACATGAAAATGGAACTAAGGCAGCTAAAAATTTTATTTAAGTCATATAGCTTAATAAGAGGAAGTTTCACTAAATGATTCCCAATCAGGAGATATGCCCCTTTAAGTATGAGTAACTCATTATATCTAAAGGTTCAGTGCCACTTCATTACTATATAAATATGTTTTCGTCCATTATAGTGTATTCAAGATTATCTTAATTTTGTAAGAGTACTACATAAGCAATATTATTTGCTTTTGCTTAGGTAGTAGATTTGATTTGATGATATTAAGGCTTTGCTTTGATTTTTTTTTCTCCCCTAGGAAAAAACATTATAAAACCAATTACCATGTAAGACTATCACTAATGTTAAGATGTCAGTGAGTGGTTACCAGAGAGAACAACCACTATGATGTGAGAGTTTTGGCTCCTGCCTGCCTGCAAATGGTTGTCAGGCACTTAAAGCATAGCAATTTAGACACAGAGTCTTTTAGTCCATTCCCTGAGGCAAAGCTAGTAGCTCTTTGGTAACACATTGAAGAACTAACAGGACCTTTGAAGTCTGCCTTGCCTCCCTATTTGAAATGCATTCCTCTCCTTCCCCACAGTCTGGCAGAAGCCCCTGGATGCTAAACCTCACCACACAGAGATTTTCAGCTCTTTCTAAAATCAATGTAATACTCAGATTCTGAGACTGATTGTTTCATCTTCTAGATTTCTGGCATCTAAAGCACATGATTTTGGGGGGATAACTCACGTTAGGCATGTAAGCCAGGTATAAATCAAAAAGCACTGCAAGATTTATACTAAGTGACAAGTGACACTTGACCTCAGTGTCAGTGAGCAGCAAGGAGTGATGGAGCCTTGGGAAGACCAGAGGGAGCACAGACCATCTAAGGGAGGAGTCACACTGTCTCACCAATTGATTAGTGACCTCATGATATAAAAGCCCAGTAACACCCTCTTTTCCAATTTTTTTCATAAAATAATTTTCTAACAGAATAGATTTTCTAGGTGAAATATGCAAGTTGAGATCCCGCCCACTAATCTTATTTGTTAAATACTAAAAGGATTGAACACACACTTCATGAGCTGCCACTTTAGAAACACTGGCCTGTTTCAGTCACTTATTTTAGATGTTTTCATCCATATCCTGATGTTTCCAAAGCTAAATGTACAGTTTCCTCAAAGCAGTGGAATTGTGTGTTCAATGGGCCTTATTCAGCTGGGACCTTAAATTACATCAAATATCCACAGTGTGTTACCTGGCCACATTTGCTGTCCTGCATTCTGGCTTTGCTGCCCTGTTCACTTGCTCATGTCCTGTTCCTTTGCTGACCAGACCTGAAGTTGATTGATGTTAATAACAGATTTGTGGGCTGACTCTTCTATGGCCAGGAAGCACAATCATGATTGATCCCCATGTTCTGAATAGGACTTAGAGCCAAAGCAACAGCATGCAAAGGCACTCAGCAAACTTCTGTCTGTTTGACTCTCAATACTCTGTGCATAAGGGTTATCACAGCCTCTTTTCCAACCATCTAGGTGCTCTTGACAAGCTCCAATTATTCGGTAATTGCATCCATTTTTCAACAGCTATGCCCTTGGAATGCATTTGCACTTTTAACTAATCAGATAACTGGAAAATGCAGTGCCACTTCTGCAATAAAACCAATACTGATAAGAATCATTTGGTATCTTAAAAAATCCATATTTCAGAAGAAAATTATACTATCAACTGCAATATATGTGAAATTTTTGTTATATGTAAAGCAAATGACCCTCTAAATTTCTATGTATGTAAAATTCAACCAAAAAAAAAAATGTTATCTATTACTACTTTGGCTAATTCAAAGGCTAATAATAAAGAAAAAAGGGAGTGATTCTAGAGTTAGTTGCTTGTATTGCACTTTAACTCAATCTTAAAAGAGCAGTCTGCTGTCAAACAAAAGAATTACCAAAGCTTGTCAAGACCAACTACAAGGAGGTTGATTAAACACAGAATTAGTTCTGTGTGAAATTGACTGTGAACTAGATTTTATGAATCCATTATACTTTTCAGATATGACAGATATAACTTCATCAAGAAAAATTCAAGGAAAATAGAGATATGTCACCAAAAACTATATGTGTTACCATTACAACAAAGTATAAGGTCAAATATAAACCTGCATATTTAATGTTTTATCTTAGAAATCTGAAATATTTTTACAAGAAGAATGTAAAAGTGGATATTATTTTTTTTCCAAGGCAGTGCATAAAATGGTCACTGGCAAATCATAAGAAATTGTTTGCTATGCACTTGTCCCTCAGCAAATATAGTGCTGCTCTTTTAATCCTGAAAAGGACAGAGCTAAAAACAAATTAAATGACTTTTATTAAAAGATGGAAGGCAATTTGAAAAATTAGTATTTTTTTTTAAATATTTAGTTTAAGGTTTTATTAGTTTTCAAAAAGTCCCTGACAAAATTTTTCAAAAACAATATTTCACTTGATGCCACTAGAAAGGCAATAGAGAATCCTGCTGTGATGTATGTCGGAGAGTGTTTTGCCTATGTTCTCCTCTAGGAGTTTTATAGTTTCTGGTCTTAGGTTTAGATCTTTAATCCATTTTGAGTTTATTTTTGTGTATGGTGTTAGAAAGTGGTCCAGTTTCATTCTTTTACAAGTGGTTGACCAGATTTCCCAGCACCACTTGTTAAAGAGATTGTCTTTAATCCATTGTATATTCTTGCCTCCTTTGTCAAAGATAAGGTGTCCATATGTGCGTGGATTTATCTCTGGGCTTTCTATTTTATTCCATTGATCAATATTTCTGTCTTTGTGCCAGTACCATACTGTCTTGATAACTGTGGCTTTGTAGTAGAGCCTGAAGTCAGGTAGGTTGATTCCTCCAGTTCCATTCTTCTTTCTCAAGATCGCTTTGGCTATTCGAGGTTTTTTGTATTTCCTTACAAATTGTGAAATTATTTGTTCTAGCTCTGTGAAGAATACTGTTGGTAGCTTGATAGGGATTGCGTTGAATCCATAAATTGCTTTGGGTAGTATACTCATTTTCACTATATTGATTCTTCCAATCCATGAACATGGTATATTTCTCCATCTATTAGTGTCCTCTTTGATTTCTTTCACCAGTGTTTTATAGTTTTCTATATATAGGTCTTTAGTTTATTTAGGTAGATATATTCCTAAGTATTTTATTCTTTCCGTTGCAATGGTGAATGGAATTGTTTCCTTAATTTCTCTTTCTGTTTTCTCATTATTAGTGTATAGGAATGCAAGGGATTTCTGTGTGTTGATTTTATATCCTGCAACTTTACTATAGTCATTGATTATTTCTAGTAATTTTCTGGTGGAATCTTTAGGGTTTTATATGTAGAGGATCATGTCATCTGCAAATAGTGAGAGTTTTACTTCTTCTTTTCCAATTTGGATTCCTTTTATTTCTTTTTCTGCTCTGATTGCTGTGGCCAAAACTTCCAAAACTATGTTGAATAGTAATGGTGAAAGTGGGCACCCTTGTCTTGTTCCTGACTTTAGAGGAAATGCTTTCAATTTTTCACCATTGAGGATAATGTTTGCTGTGGGTTTGTCGTATATAGCTTTTATTATGGTGAGGTATGTTCCTTCTATTCCTGCTTTCTGGAGAGTTATTATCATAAATGGATGTTGAATTTTGTCAAAGGCTTTCTCTGCATCTATTGAGATAATCATATGGTTTTTATTTTTCAATTTGTTAATGTGGTGTATTACATTGATTGATTTGCGGATATTGAAGAATCCTTGCATCCTTGGGATAAAGCTCACTTGATCATGGTGTATGATATTTTTAATGTGTTGTTGGATTCTGATTGCTAGAATTTTGTTAAGGATTTTTGCATCTATGTTCATCAGTGATATTGGCCTGTAGTTTTCTTTTTTTGTGGCATCTTTATCAGGTTTTGGTATTAGGGTGATGGTGGCCTCATAGAATGAGTTTGGAAGTTTACCTTCCTCTGCAATTTTCTGGAAGAGTTTGAGCAGGATAGGTGTTAGCTCTTCTCTAAATTTTTGGTGGAATTCAGCTGTGAAGCCGTCTGGACCGGGGCTTTTGTTTGCTGGAAGATTTTTGATTACAGTTTCAATTTCCATGCTTGTGATGGGTCTGTTAAGATTTTCTATTTCTTCCTGGTCCAGTTTTGGAAAGTTGTACTTTTCTAAGAATTTGTCCATTTCTTCCACGTTGTCCATTTTATTGGCATATAATTGTTGATAGTAGTCTCTTATGATCCTTTGTATTTCTGTGTTGTCTGTTGTGATCTCTCCATTTTCGTTTCTAATTTTGTTGATTTGATTTTTCTCCCTTTGTTTCTTGATGAGTCTGGCTAATGGTTTGTCAATTTTATTTATCCTTTCAAAGAACCAGCTTTTGGTTTTGTTGATTTTTGCATTTATTTCTGCTCTAATTTTTAAGATTTCTTTCCTTCTACTAACCCTGGGGTTCTTCATTTCTTCCTTTTCTAGTTGCTTTAGGTGTAGAGTTAGGTTATTTGTTTGACTTTTTTCTTGTTTCTTGAGGTGTGCCTGTATTGCTATGAACTTCCCCCTTAGGACTGCTTTTACCGTGTCCCACAGGTTTTGGGTTGTTGTGTTTTCATTTTCATTCGTTTCTATGCAAATTTTGATTTCTTTCTTGATTTCTTCTGTGATTTGTTGGTTATTTAGCAGTGTGTTGTTCAGCCTCCATATGTTGGAATTTTTAATAGTTTTTCTCCTGTAATTGAGATCTAATCTTACTGCATTGTGGTCAGAAAAAATGCTTGGAATGATTTCTGTTTTTTGAATTTACCAAGGCTCCT